>NC_068426.1:39624776-39699776 GCF_023373465.1 Oncorhynchus keta
ACAGTGAGATGTAATTGCCCAGGAGGAAGACAGGTCAGGAACTCACAAGCTGAATCATATACCCAATGACGGCTTCCGGTGTATTGTACTTTTTCTATAAATAAACAGGAAGTCTTTCAGTGATGTTCCTATCGGCAGATTCATTTCCAAATATACAAGCTGTCACATTTCAACAAGAATTCCACAATGGAGCATCTATTAGCTACATGGTGACATTCAACCATACATGTTTCAACCGGAATATAGATTCTAAATAAAGAGTTGGATTTAGCTAATGTTAGAAGCTCAGCTACAGCCGATGCCAGCACCAAGAGGGCAGATAACAAATACAGTGCCTCTCTAAGTAAGTTATTTTTCCAGAAAGACACCTAGCTAGCTAGCTAACTTTAGTTTATCTACATCAAGTAATCAGTTTATCTACTGAAACCCATATTGTGTATTGCTGCCAAATAAACTTATTACAGTGGGGGGGAAGTATTATTATTTTTGTCTTTGCTAACTTATGTAGTAAGCTAGCTATCTCGCTAACTAGCTAAGTCAGCTAGCTAAACAACTACCGACAGCCAAATCAATGACTAAAAATAGAAGTCATTTTACAATCAGATATCTTTTGTATCTTGATAGATATGTCGTGGATGTGGCTATCTACTAAACAGCAAGCTACAATGTTACACCACCCACCTAAAGCTAGGTTGACCAGCAAAGGTTAGCGCCTGCTAACTTGTTATGCGCCACGCCTCACGTTTGTAACTTGTTAGCAAACGTGTAACATCACCAACTGGAAATAATTTGACTAGCGAGCTACAGTATGCACCGTAATTGACGAAGGTTGAAATTGGTTATGATTATGACCTTGGATATATTTCAATCTCACAGAATTATAGGTATGACGCAGTATAGGATTCCCAACAGATATAAATAACAAGTAAGGCATTTCCAGCCAGCTAGCTACATAAGTTTACTAGCAAACAGTGAGGAGAAACAATAATAGAACAATTTACAGTTGCAAATCTCTAAAACCGCAGCTGGTTTTACTATAAACCAAATATTTCCCACAGCATGCTTGATAGACATGGCTGTAGGTAGATATTGTCTGCCTACCTACCCGGGCACATTTGTACAGTCTGGTCACTGTAAAATGGTTGAGGGTCATGCCACATTTCTTTCTATTAGGCTAGATCTTGATGTAAATGTAATCTCTCTGCCTGTGCACATGTGTGCGTGTTCAACTAGTCTACCCTAATGTTGATGTTATGATGGCACGGTTCAACTGTGTGCTCAAACTGTTCAATAGAGTAGAGTGATCATTTTTCTGTCTTAAAGACAACACCGTTTGGTGCCTGGACAACTTCCTGGAGTGGATTCTAGACGCAGAAACAGGATTCGTTTGCCTGCGAGTGTCATTGTAGCAGAACTGTATCCTGTGAGCTGTATCCATCTCGAGCGATTAGACATCGCGCTGGATTTCAAGAAGATGACTCACGAGGAGCTGAATGGCAGTTTGATCATGACAACACTCCTCCCACAGTTTTACAAGCATTCCCTGATCTTACTGTGTTTCTTTGGAATGGCAATTTTATCATGGCCACCTCTCCCATCATCTGCTGACCACCAGTTCTCTTAGCTACAGATTGTTACACCAGATAACCCCAGTGATTTTGATTTGGGTATCCATTCCTGAGAAATCAACCTTAGAGGGGCCGTCTTTGTCCTCGATTCGGGGAAACAGGAGTCTCTCAAAATGTTTGTGTCCAGTTGCAGGGGGTCAGTTTGAATTTAGAAAATGCTCCGTTATTAAAAAAAATATATATATATATATTTTGCTCCATCAAGTAATCAAACTATGTGCGCCGCCATCGTGTGTATTTCAAGTCTTCTCACACTTTGATCGAGACAGCTATCTGTCATCATGACATAGATCTCTGTGAGAGAAGACTTGAAAATGACAAGATGTCGGCAAAATATCTTTGGGTAAATCACATTATCTGGTGTAGCGATCTGTTGCTACAGTTCTCGGCACTTGAGTGTCTCTACACCCAATACACACTCTGACACATTGAACTGTACTACACATTTCATACAATTATTTTTGTATGTTACTTTTACCATGTAACATTGTGGTTCTCTTGAGTTAGCATTAAATAGTGTACAATCTCCTCTATTTTAGATTTTGACAAATAAACAAACATTCTTTTGCATATCTGAATATCTAGCTTCTGTTTGACACCACCGAGCCCTGGACAGCTTATAATAAACATCTTCTGTGAATCCATACGGGCAGACAAATGTTGATGATTGATAGATTCCTGATTCTAATAATTAGCGGATTGATAAGCTGAACCAGGTTAGTGACAACTGGGTTTGGAGTGAAAACCTGTTTTTAAAAAAAATGTTTTTTTTCCCCCTCATTAATCTACACACAATACCCCGTAAAGACAAAGCAAAAATATATATTTTTTGAAAATGTATTACAAATAAAAAACAGCAATATTTTATTTCCATAAGTATTCAGACCCTTTGCTATGAGACTCAAAATTGAGCTCAGGTGCATCCTATTTCCGTTGATCATCCTTGAGATGTTTCTACAACTTGATTGGAGTTCACCTGTGGTAAATTCAATTGATTGAACATGATTTGGAAAGGCACAAACCTGTCTATATAAGGTCCCACAGTTGACAGTGCATGTCAGAGCAAAACCCATGCCGTGAGGTCAAAGGAATTGTCCCTAGAGCTCCGAGACAGGATTGTGTTGAGGCACCGATCTGGGGAAGGGTACCAAACATTTTCTGCAGCATTGAAGGTCCCCAAGAACACAGTGGCCTCCATCATTCTTAAATGGAAGAATTTTGGAACCACAAAGACTCTTCCTAGAATTGGACGCCCAGTCAAACTAAGCAATCGGGGGAGAATTGCCTTGGTCAGGGAGGTTACCAAGAACCCAATTGTCACTCTGATAGAGCTCCAGAGTGAGAAACAATTTCTCTGGTTTGATGAAACCAAGATTGAACTGTTTGGCCTGAATGCCAAGCATCACGTCTGGAGGAAACCTGGCACCATCCCTACGGTGAAGCATGGTGGTGGCAGCATCATGCTGTGCGGTGTTTCAGCATCAGGGACTGGGAGACTAATTAGGATCGAGGAAAAGATGAACGGAGAAAGTACAGAGAAATCCTTGATGAAAACCTGCTCCAGAGCACTCAGGACTTAAGACTGGGGTGAAGATTCACCTTCCAACAGGACAACGACCCTAAGCACACAGCCAAGACAATGCAGGAGGGGCTTTGGGACAAGATTCTGAATGTCCTTGAGTGGCACAACTAGAATCCAACTAGAATAGAGACCTGAAAATATCTGTGCAGCGGCGCTCCCCATCCTACCTGACAGAGCTTGAGATGATCTGCAGTGAAGAATGGGAGAAACTCCCCAAATACAGGTGTGCCAAGCAGACCCAATAAGACCCAATAAGACTCGAGGCTGTAATCGCTGCCAAAGGTGCTTCAACAAAGTACTGAGTAAAGGGTCTGAACACTTTTTATATATTTGCTGAAATGTTTTTAAAACTGTTTTTGCTTTATCATTATGGGGCATTGTGTGTACAAATTGTTTTTAAAAATATGTTTTGGAATATGTCTGTAACGTAGCAATATGTGGAAAAAGTCAAGGGATCTGAGCACTTTCCGAATGCACTGTAGCTCTCCAGGAACAGGACTGGCGATCCCTGTTCTACATGATCTTATGCTGAGCCACACTGGCAACCCAATTCTGGTATTTTTTCCACTAATTGGTCTTAATCACATCAGATCTTTTTCAGAATTGATCTGATTGTGAAAAAAATATCAGTATTGGGCTGCCTGTGTAAATTGTCCGGGTTCAGTAAGCTTTGTACTTATGGCAATGGGCTTGTCCTGTCTGCGGTGGACGGCCAGCTGGATAAGACTCTGCCGAAAGTGGTATAGGGCTTTTTAACCACCAACTGTTTGGTCCTCTTGCAGAAGATTTGCTGGTATGTCTGCTGGAAAGACATGGTTGTGGTCTTAGCATTTTACACTTTTTGTGGAAGGGACGTAGGGCAAAATACCTTTATGGGTACAGGTACCTTTATGGGACTGGCTAGAGCATTGTTTAGGGACAATGAGGGGACATTGGAGCTGGTTTTGAGGGGAAAGATCAGTCAACGAAGTCAATGGTCTGGGTGGAGAAAGAAGGTGTGAAAAGTCTTAGGAAGACAGTTCTTACACAATATGAATGGTTGTGTATGGGAGATTGAGGAGAAATGGCACCTCACAATAGCTCTCATACATAACAGTATATTTACTGTCTAAGCACAACCCTGCACAACCCCCCCAAAAAAACGTCCTCTTCTCAAGGTGCTGTTCGTAAACCTCCGCCAGCCCATTAACTTCCTCTTCTCAAAGTGCTGTTCGTAAACCTCCGCCAGCCCATTGACTTTGACAGATCATTCTTGTCCATAGTGGCCCTTTGCAGGGGAGTTTTGTAGACGTGTCTTTGTGTTGTGTTTTGAGAGTTTGCAGAGAGAATAATGAGGTGGTTGTGTCATCACTGGTGTTGTCTTGATTTTGTACCTTTTCAGTGTCCCTTGCTAGTTTCTGTCCCACAATCTCCTCGTGCTCCATAACCTCAAGGTGTGTCCGCTCCGTCATGCCTGTGTACCCAAAATGCTCCCGCTTTGGGGGGTATTTTTCAGCCCTGTGGCTGAATGACTCCAGACAACCTGAGGTTATACAATAATAACAGGTTAAAAGAGAAGCAGAACTAAATTGACTACATGGTCCGGAAGGGATTCTGTGGTACTCAGGCTGCCTCAACCACCTATAATCTCATTGCACAAACCAAAACAAACACTATCCAGTTCATGTTTATACCATGCTTACTGTAAATGTAGCTATCTTAGCCGTCAGCTTGTGAATATTTTGGCCAACTTACCTTCACCTTGTTCAAAGCTGGGTGTTAGAAGCACATTTTGGTGGAATCAGATTCTGTACCACCTACAACAAAATATAAAACAATACACAATTTAACCCACTAATTGTATTGATCTCTATTTCACTGGCTAGCTAGGCATACCTTATGTTAACATTCCAATATTGTCAGCTTGCTGTTAGCTAACTAGCGTCACTAAATTGGCAGAAAGATTGCTAGCCAACTGAGACCGGCTGAGAACCACCTAACCAACTATAGACTATTTATACATATTCATCATTGCTACTAACACACAAACAGAGTGAGTTACACGAGCTACAGTGGGGGCAAAAAAAAGTATTTAGTCAGCCACCAATTGTGAAAGTTCTACCACTTAAAAATATGAGAGAGGCCTGTAAGTTTCATCATAGGTACACTTCAACTATGACAGACAAAATGAGAAGAAAATCACTTTGTAGGATTTTTAATGAATTTATTTGCAAATTATGGTGGAAAATAAGTATTTGGTCAATAACAAAAGTTTATCTCAATACTTTGTTATATACCCTTTGTTGGCAATGACAGAGGTCAAACGTTTTCTGTAAGTCTTCACAAAGTTTTCACACACTGTTGCTGGTATTTTGGCCCATTCCTCCATGCAGATCTCCTCTAGAGAAGTGATGTTTTGGGGCTGTTGCTGGGCAACATGGACTTTCAACTCCCTTCAAAGATTTTCTATGGGGTTGAGATCTGGAGACTGGCTAGACCACTCCAGGACCTTGAAATTATTCTTACAAAGCCACTACTTCGTTGCCCAGGCGGTGTGTTTGGGATCATTGTCATGCTGAAAGACCCAGCCACATTTCATCTTCAATGCCCTTGCTGATGGTAGGCTTTGTTACTTTGGTCCCAGCTCTCTGCAGGTCATTCACTAGGTCCCCCCGTGTGGTTCTGGGATTTTTGCTCACCGTTCTTGTGATCATTTTGACCCCACGGGGTGAGATCTTGCATGGAGCCCCAGATCGAGGGAGATTATCAGTGGTCTTGTATGTCTTCCATTTCCTAATAATTGCTTCCACAGTTGATTTCTTCAAACCAAGCTGCTTACCTATTGCAGATTCATTCTTCCCAGCCTGGTGCAGGTCTACAATTTTGTTTCTGGTGTCCTTTGACAGCTCTTTGGTCTTGGCCATAGTGGAGTTTGGAGTGTGACTGTTTGAGGTTGTGGACGGGTGTCTTTTATACTGATAACAAGTTCAAACAGGTGCCATTAATACAGGTGGCTGACTAAATACTTTTTTGCCCCACTGTATATCGACAATTCTAATTTTGGTAACGGAGTATTTTCCAGACAAGGGTGGAATAGATGGCTACCAAATAGAGACTCTTTATTTGGTAACATTAGCTAGCTTACATTAGCTAACGTCAGTCAAAGATAGAACGGACAAACAAACATGTTTACTCTGCTGAAGGTCTAGCAGTGACTACCAGTCTAGCAGTGACTACCAGTCTAGCAGTGACTACCAGTCTAGCAGTGACTACCAGTCTAGCAGTGACTACCAGTCTAGCAGTAACTACCAGTCTAGCAGTGACTACCAGTCTAGCAGTGACTACCAGTCTAGCAGTGACTACCAGTCTAGCAGTGACTACCAGTCTAGCAGTGACTACCAGTCTAGCAGTGACTACCAGTCTAGCAGTGACTACCAGTCTAGCAGTGACTACCAGTCTAGCAGTAACTACCAGTCTAGCAGTGACTACCAGTCTAGCAGTGACTACCAGTCTAGCAGTGACTACCAGTCTAGCAGTGACTACCAGTCTAGCAGTAACTACCAGTCTAGCAGTGACTACCAGTCTAGCAGTAACTACCAGTCTAGCAGTGACTACCAGTCTAGCAGTAACTACCAGTCTAGCAAGCAGTGACTACCAGTCTAGCAGTGACTACCAGTCTAGCAGTGACTACCAGTCTAGCAGTGACTACCAGTCTAGCAGTAACTACCAGTCTAGCAGTGACTACCAGTCTAGCAGTGACTACCAGTCTAGCAGTGACTACCAGTCTAGCAGTGACTACCAGTCTAGCAGTGACTACCAGTCTAGCAGTGACTACCAGTCTAGCAGTGACTACCAGTCTAGCAGTGACTACCAGTCTAGCAGTGACTACCAGTCTAGCAGTAACTACCAGTCTAGCAGTGACTACCAGTCTAGCAGTGACTACCAGTCTAGCAGTGACTCCCAGTCTAGCAGTGACTACCAGTCTAGCAGTGACTACCAGTCTGGCAGTGACTCCCAGTCTAGCTAGCAGTGACTACCAGTCTAGCTAGCAGTGACTACCAGTCTAGCAGTGACTACCAGTCTAGCAGTGACTACCAGTCTAGTAGTGACTACCAGTCTATCAGTGACTACCAGTCTATCAGTGACTACCAGTCTAGCAGTGACTACCAGTCTAGCAGTGACTACCAGTCTAGCAGTGACTCCCAGTCTAGCAGTGACTACCAGTCTAGCAGTGACTACCAGTCTAGCAGTGACTACCAGTCTAGCAGTGACTCCCAGTCTAGCAGTGACTCCCAGTCTAGCAGTGACTACCAGTCTAGCAGTGACTACCAGTCTAGCAGTGACTACCAGTCGAGCAGTGACTACCAGTCTAGCAGTGACTACCAGTAGAGCAGTGACTCCCAGTCTAGCAGTGACTACCAGTCTAGCAGTGACTACCAGTCTAGCAGTGGCTACCAGTCTAGCAGTGACTACCAGTCTAGCAGTGACTACCAGTCTAGCAGTGACTACCAGTCTAGCAGTGACTACCAGTCTAGCAGTGACTACTAGTCTAGCAGTGACTCCCAGTCTAGCAGTGACTACCAGTCGAGCAGTGACTACCAGTCTAGCAGTGACTACCAGTCTAGCAGTGACTACCAGTCTAGCAGTGACTCCCAGTCTAGCAGTGACTACCAGTCTAGCAGTGACTACCAGTCTAGCAGTGACTACCAGTCTAGCAGTGACTCCCAGTCTAGCAGTGACTACCAGTCTAGCAGTGGCTACCAGTCTAGCAGTGACTCCCAGTCTAGCAGTGACTCCCAGTCTAGCAGTGACTACCAGTCTAGCAGTGACTACCAGTCTAGCAGTGACTACCAGTCTAGCAGTGACTACCAGTCTAGCAGTGACTACCAGTCTAGCAGTGACTACCAGTCTAGCAGTGGCTACCAGTCTAGCAGTGGCTACCAGTCTAGCAGTGACTACCAGTCTAGCAGTGACTACCAGTCTAGCAGTGACTACCAGTCTAGCAGTGACTACTAGTCTAGCAGTGACTCCCAGTCTAGCAGTGACTACCAGTCTAGCAGTGACTACCAGTCTAGCAGCGACTACCAGTCTAGCAGCGACTACCAGTCTAGCAGTGACTCCCAGTCTAGCAGTGACTACCAGTCTAGCAGTGACTACTAGTCTAGCAGTGACTACCAGTCTAGCAGTAACTACCAGTCTAGCAGTAACTACCAGTCTAGCAGTGACTCCCAGTCTAGCAGTGACTACCAGTCTAGCAGTGACTACCATGGCACAGGCGGAATTGATTGACAGTGCGGGTACCAAAATATAGCTATATGATTTAGCTGATGGCTTTCAGAGTTCAATACAGGACTGTTACATTAGCTAGCTAGCTAACTTACCCAATTAGGCTAGTAGGATAGCTAACGTTAGGTTACCTCTAATTAAGAATCTTCAGTTTAGTTAAAAACAAAACAAACAACATCTATGGTATTGCGTCACTTCTCAGCTGTTGTCGAAATAGATTCCCCATCAATTCTGCCTGAAAATCCCTTTGATGATCTTTGGTTACTGAACCACTGTATAGCCGCAAATCACTGTCAGAATTGGTGTTAATCTCTGGTAGGTAGAATGGTGAACGGTAACACCTTTTTTTGCGCGTGTTTGTGATTAGCACAACCAGGCACAGAACACCACACGGGCATGATGACAAACAGAGGACAAACTCAAAGTATTGCGTGGAGAAGTTGTGAGATTACTTTTTATTATTGGTCGTTCGATAGTAAACAACGCCTTTGTTCAAGTTTCTGGGCGGTATCAGCAATCGCTATGAATGCCGGACTTTAGAGTTTCAATATGAGCCGATGTATACACAGGGAGCTGTAACTTCCCCATTCTACAAGGGGGGGGTGCTAGTTCTAATTGTGAAGTTTATGATAAAATCATGATGGTGTTAATATAGCAATGACTATATGCCGTTTCAGATACAGGGTGAAATTCCCCTTTAATCCTACTGTAGGGAGTAGGACTCATTGCGACGAGCAGTTAATCGAAGGACTAAAATGAATGAGTCACCCAGAAAAAAGATTCATGAGTTGAGTGGGGGAGGGGGAGAGAGCTGGGGTGAGTGGGGGAGGGGGAGAGAGCTGGGGTGAGTGGAGCAAAGGGACAGAGGGGTTGAGTGGGGGAGGGGGAGAGAGGTGGGGTGAGTGGGGGAGGGAGAGAGGGGTTGAGTGGGGGAGGGAGAGAGAGGTGGGGTGGGTGGAGCAAAGGGACAGAGGGGTTGAGTGGGGGAGGGGGAGAGAGGTGGGGTGAGTGGAGCAAAGGGACAGGGGGTGAGTGGGGGAGGGGGAGAGAGGTGGGGTGAGTGGAGCAAAGGGACAGGGGGGGAGGGGGAGAGGGGGGTGAGTGGGGGAGGGGGAGAGAGGTGGGGTGAGTGGGGGAGGGGGAGAGAGGTGGGGTGAGGGGGAGGGAGGTGGGGGGTGAGTGGAGCAAAGGGACAGAGGGGGGGAGTGGGGGAGGGGAGAGAGGTGGGGTGAGTGGGGGAGGGGGAGAGAGGTGGGGTGAGGGGTTAGGGGGAGAGAGGTGGGGTGAGTGGGGGAGGGAGAGAGGTGGAGCAAAGGGACAGAGGGGTGAGTGGGGGAGGGGAGAGAGGTGGGGTGAGTGGGGGAGGGGGGAGAGGTGGGGAGCAAAGGGACAGAGGGGTTGAGTGGGGGAGGGGGAGAGAGGTGGGGTGAGTGGGGGAGGGAGAGAGGTGGGGGTTGAGTGGGGGAGGGGGAGAGAGGTGGGGTGAGTGGGGGAGGGAGAGAGGTGGGGTGAGTGGAGCAAAGGGACAGAGGGGTGAGGGGGGAGGGGGAGAGAGGTGGGGTGAGTGGGGGAGGGGGGGAGGTGGAGCAAAGGGACAGAGGGGTGAGTGGGGGAGGGGAGAGGGTGGGGTGAGTGGGGGGAGGGGGAGAGGTGGGGGGGAGTGGGGGAGGGGGAGGGGTGGGGTGAGTGGGGGGGGGAGAGAGGTGGGGTGAGTGGAGCAAAGGGACAGAGGGGTGAGTGGGGGAGGGGAGAGAGGTGGGGTGAGTGGGGGAGAGGGAGAGGGGGGGGTGAGTGGAGCAAAGGGACAGAGGGGGTGAGTGGGGAGGGGGAGAGAGGTGGGGTGAGTGGGGGAGGGGGAGAGGGGTTGAGTGGGGGAGGGGAGAGAGGTGGGGTGAGTGGGGGAGGGGGAGAGAGGTGGGGGAGTGGAGCAAAGGGACAGAGGGGTGAGTGGGGGAGGGGGAGAGAGGTGGGGTGAGTGGGGGAGGGGGAGGGTGGGGCAAAGGGGGAGGGGAGAGAGTGGGGGGAGAGAGGTGGGGGGTGAGTGGGGGGAGGGGGAGAGAGGTGGGGTGGGGGGGGAGGGGGAGAGAGGTGGGGTGAGTGGGGGAGGGAGAGAGGGGGGTGAGTGGGGGGACAGAGGGGTGAGTGGGGGAGGGGGAGAGAGGTGGGGTGAGTGGGGGAGGGGGAGAGGTGGGGGGTGAGTGGAGCAAAGGGACAGAGGGGGTGAGTGGGGAGGGGGAGAGGTGGGGTGAGAGGGGAGGGGGGGGGGTTGAGTGGGGGAGGGAGAGAGGTGGGGTGAAGCAAAGGGACAGAGGGGGTGAGTGGGGAGGGGGAGAGAGGGGTTGAGTGGGGAGAGGGAGAGAGGTGGGGTGAGTGGAGCAAAGGGACAGAGTGGCACAAACAGGAGAAAAAGAGGTCACATCTAATAAGGAAGAGTGAGTGAGGTGAGAGTCTGTGTGAGAGTGTGAGACTTTGATGCAGGGGGACTGCTGGTTGCTGAAGTTTGACACACTAACCTGATTTATGACACATTGTCAAACCTTCCAGTGACTCACCCTTACAACTAACAAATCACCTTAGTCACCACCGTAGACATACACTAGATTTGACAGATATATCCTAGATTTATTTTAGAGATATTTTATATTATTTGATATAAGAATATGGATGAGAGACAGAGCAACAGAGAAAGAGAGAGTGAGTTAATTTAGTCATTGGTTGGGCCATTCCTTCTCATAGCAGGTCTGCGCTGAGTTCAGCCTGTTCTTATTTGTTTCTAGTGGTGCGCTTGTGATCTGTCATCTTAGCACATCAGTATTTGTTGCGAGGAGCAAATTGCCCCAGGGGAATTCACAGCATAGTGTCAGTTTGGCGACATTGGTACGCACCATTAAAACTAGAATCACCTTAAAATAGCAAATGCAACAAAGGACATTTGGCTGATTTGTGCTATTGTAGGCCTGGATCCTTTGTGCCAACAATATCCATCAAGTGTAAGTCAGGCTTCTCTTGATGTCTACTTCAAGTGTAAGTCAGGTTTCTCTTGATGTTTACTGGGGTGGCTTCTCTTGATGTCTACTTCAAGTGGGGGTTTCTCTTGATGTCTACTTCAAGTGTAAGTCAGGCTTCTCTTGATGTCTGGGTGTAAGTCAGGGTTTACTTCAGTGTAAGTCAGGCTTCTCTTGATGTCTACTTCAAGTGTAAGTCAGGTTTCTCTTGATGTCTACTTCAAGTGTAAGTCAGGGATGTCTACTTCAAGTGTAAGTCAGGGATGTCTACTTCAAGTGTAAGTCAGGCTTCTCTTGATGTCTACTTCAAGTGTAAGGGTTTCTCTTGATGTCTACTTCAAGTGGGGTCAGGGATGTCTAGTAAGTCAGGATGTCTACTTCAAGTGTAAGTCAGGGGTCTACTTCAAGTGTAAGTCAGGCTTCTCTTGATGTCTACTTGAGTCTAGTAAGTCAGGCTTCTCTGATGTCTACTTCAAGGTAAGTCAGGCTTCTCTTGGGGTAAGTCAGGGATGTCTACTTCAAGTGTAGTCAGGCTTCTCTTGATGTCTACTTCAAGTGTAAGTCAGGGGAGGGTAAGTCAGGCTTCTCTTGATGTCTACTTCAAGTGTGGGCTTCTCTTGATGTCTACTTCAAGTGTAAGTCAGGGATGTCTAGTAAGTCAGGTTTCTCTTGATGTCTACTTCAAGTGTAAGTCAGGGATGTCTACTTCAAGGTGTCAGGTTTCTCTTGATGTTTACTTCAAGGGGGTTTCTCTTGATGTCTAGGTAAGGGTTTCTCTTGATGTCTACTTCAAGTGTAAGTCAGGCTTCTCTTGATGTCTACTTCAAGTGTAGTCAGGCTTCTCTTGATGTCTACTTCAAGTGTAAGTCAGGTTTCTCTTGATGTCTACTTCAAGTGTAAGTCAGGCTTCTCTTGATGTCTACTTCAAGTGTAAGGGCTTCTCTGATGTCTACTTCAAGTGGGGCTTCTCTTGATGTCTACTTCAAGTGTAAGTCAGGCTTCTCTTGATGGGGTAAGTCAGGCTTCTCTTGATGTCTACTTCAAGTGTAAGTCAGGCTTCTCTTGATGTCTACTTCAAGTGTAAGTCAGGCTTCTCTTGATGTCTACTTCAAGTGTAAGTCAGGCTTCTCTTGATGTCTACTTCAAGTGTAAGTCAGGGATGTCTACTTCAAGTGTAAGTCAGGCTTCTCTTGATGTCTACTTCAAGTGTAAGTCAGGGATGTCTACTTCAAGTGGTCAGGCTTCTCTTGATGTCTACTTCAAGTGTAAGTCAGGCTTCTTGATGTCTACTTCAAGGGGTCAGGGATTTCTACTTCAAGTGTAAGTCAGGCTTCTCTTGATGTCTACTGGGTAAGTCAGGCTTATCTTGATGTCTACTTCAAGTGTAAGTCAGGCTTCTCTTGATGTCTACTTCAGGTGTAAGTCAGGTTTCTCTTGATGTCTACTTCAAGTGTAAGTCAGGCTTCTGTTGATGTCTACTTCAAGTGTAAGTCAGGCTTCTCTTGATTTCTACTTCAAGTGTAAGTCAGGCTTCTCTTGATGTCTACTTCAAGTGTAAGTCAGGGATGTCTACTTCAAGTGTAAGTCAGGCTTCTCTTGATGTCTACTTCAAGTGTAAGTCAGGCTTCTCTTGATTTCTACTTCAAGGTAAGTCAGGTTTCTCTTGATGTCTACTTCAAGTGTAAGTCAGGCTTCTCTTGATGTCTACTTCAAGTGGGGCTTCTCTTGATGTCTACTTCAAGTGTAAGTCAGGCTTCTCTTGATGTCTACTTCAAGTGTAAGTCAGGTTTCTCTTGATGTCTACTTCAAGTGTAGGGCTTCTCTTGATTTCTACTTCAAGTGTAAGTCAGGCTTCTCTTGATGTCTACTTCAAGTGTAAGTCAGGCTTCTCTTGATGTCTACTTCAAGTGTAAGTCAGGCTTCTCTTGATGTCTACTTCAAGTGTAAGTCAGGCTTCTCTTGATTTCTACTTCAAGTGTAAGTCAGGCTTCTCTTGATGTCTACTTCAAGTGTAAGTCAGGCTTCTCTTGATTTCTACTTCAAGTGTAAGTCAGGTTTCTCTTGATGTCTACTTCAAGTGTAAGTCAGGCTTCTCTTGATGTCTACTTCAAGTGTAAGTCAGGCTTCTCTTGATGTCTACTTCAAGTGTAAGTCAGGCTTCTCTTGATGTCTACTTCAAGTGTAAGTCAGGCTTCTCTTGATGTCTACTTCAAGTGTAAGTCAGGCTTCTCTTGATTTCTACTTCAAGTGTAAGTCAGGCTTATCTTGATGTCTACTTCAAGTGTAAGTCAGGCTTATCTGATGTCTACTTCAAGTGTAAGTCAGGCTTCTCTTGATGTCTACTTGTAAGTCAGGCTTCTCTTGATTTCTACTTCAAGGTAAGTCAGGCTTCTCTTGATGTCTACTTCAAGTGTAAGTCAGGCATGTCTACTTCAAGTGTAAGTCAGGCTTCTCTGATGTCTACTTCAAGACAGGCTTCTCTTGATGTCTACATCAGGTTTCTCTTGATGTCTACTTCAACCTTCTTGATTTTGTAAGTCAGGCTTCTCTTGATTTCTACTTCATGTAAGTCAGGCTTCTCTTGATGTCTACTTCAAGTGTAAGTCAGGCTTCTCTTGATGTCTACTTCAAGTGTAAGTCAGGCTTCTCTTGATTTGACAGGCTTCTTGATGTCTAGAAAGTCAGGTTTCTCTTGATGTCTACTTCAAGTGTAAGTCAGGCTTCTCTTGATGTCTACTTTGTAAGTCAGGCTTCTCTTGATGTCTACTTCAAGTGTAAGTCAGGCTTCTCTTGATGTCTACTTCAAGTGTAAGTCAGGTTTCTCTTGATGTCTACTTCAAGTGTAAGTCAGGCTTCTCTTGATTTCTACTTCAAGTGTAAGTCAGGCTTCTCTTGATGTCTACTTCAAGTGTAAGTCAGGCTTATCTTGTGTCTACTTGGTGTAAGTCAGGCTTCTCTTGATGTCTACTTCAAGTGTAAGTCAGGCTTCTCTTGATTTCTACTTCAAGTGTAAGTCAGGCTTCTCTTGATTTCTACTTCATGTAAGTCAGGCTTCTCTTGATGTCTACTTCAAGTGTAAGTCAGGCTTCTCTTGATGTCTACTTCAAGTGTAAGTCAGGCTTCTCTTGATGTCTACTTCAAGTGTAAGTCAGGCTTCTCTTGATGTCTACTTCAGTGTAAGTCAGGCTTCTCTTGATGTCTACTTCAAGTGTAAGTCAGGCTTCTCTTGATGTCTACTTCAAGTGTAAAGGTTTCTCTTGATGTCTAGAATCAGGCCTCTTGATTTCTAAATAGCAAATGTAAGTCAACAACTTCAAGTGTAAGTCATTTCTTGATGTCTATTTGTAAGTCAGGCTTCTCTTGATGTCTACTTCAAGTGTAAGTCAGGCTTCTCTTGATGTCTACTTCAAGTGTAAGTCAGGCTTCTCTTGATGTCTACTTCAAGTGTAAGTCAGGCTTCTCTTGATGTCTACTTCAAGTGTAAGTCAGGCTTCTCTTGATGTCTACTTCAAGTGTAAGTCAGGCTTCTCTTGATGTCTACTTCAAGTGTAAGTCAGGCTTCTCTTGATGTCTACTTCAAGTGTAAGTCAGGCTTCTCTTGATGTCTACTTCAAGTGTAAGTCAGGCTTCTCTTGATGTCTACTTCAAGTGTAAGTCAGGCTTCTCTTGATTTCTACTTACGTACAAGTGTTTCATTTTTGACCCCCTTCAGATGATTGAGGTTTTCCATCATTTCATGTGTTGTGTATTTACCCTGCATCCCAAATGGCACCCTATTCCTATAGCCCCCCCACACACACACACACACACACACACACACACACACACACACTATATCCCATGACTGAAACTGAAGTGGATCTCAGATCGATTTTCAGATCGATTTTCTGAGGCTAAATGAACCTCCCCTTTCATGTAAGAAAGTAATGGCCATCGTGTTTTTAGGGAAAGAGGATCATTTTCAATATGTATTAAACTGCGAGTTTGACTAAATCCAGTCCCCTTGCTAAGGGTTTCGGGGGGGTCCTCCCCTGGAGAATGTTTATGTAGCAGGACTGAGCAGCTCAGTTCTGTTGACTTTTTAAAAGAACATTATACTCTAAAATGAATTAAAATAAAATTGTGCTGACACCATCTAAAATGTAATTTCCACTTCCAGAAATAGGCCCAATAACATATTGGTAAAAACTATTTTAACATATTGGACCACGCATATAGCCTATGAATGTTCTACCTACCCTTCTATTATTGTCAGATGTGCTGTTAGCAATAAGCATCATGACTTCATTCAACAAGGCAAGTCAGCTAAGAACTAACTCTTATTTTCAATGACAGCCAAGGAACAGTGGGTTAACACCTTGTCAGCTCGGGGATCTGAACTTGCAACCTTCCGGTAACTAGTCCAACACTCTAACCACTAGGCTACCCAGCCACCCCATTACTGATGAAGCATAGTGACTATATAACATGTACATAGGCTGAAGTATGGGGATTGTCCATCTGCATTTACCCCATCCTGAACGTTATTATAAATTATTATTTTGTATAATTATTTTTAAACGTTTCTATTTCTATTGCCCTTTTAAGAAGACATTGGCCCTTTAAGAGCTCTGTTGAGCAGCTGCGCCTAAACCAGGCTTGAAACGGCATTTGTAAAACAGGCCACAAGGAACAGTGCCTGTTCAGGTGCAGAACGACACCTTGGCAGCTCGGGGATCTGAACTTGCAACCTTCCGCAACCATCCGTTTACTAGTCCAACACTCTAACCACTAGAGAACTAAACATGGTAGCAATGTATCATTTTTTTAAAACAAAGGCCAAGACTGCTTTCAAAATACAGTTTGCCAAGACCGCTTTCAAAATGGTTTTCCCGCTATTTGCATGAAGAATTGTTGTGCGTTGACTGCTTGTCAGAACACAGAACACCCAACAAGAAGCTAACTGGGTAAATAGGTCATCTGTTTTACTATGGGGTTGTCAGATTTGGTTTGGAATAACAACATTACATGGCAAAAATAGTAGCAGTGGAAAGTTACATCCTGAGTGATAAAGTAGAGGCTTTGAATGACTTTGCCAGCAGCTACAGTAGACTACACACCGCTGTCTGAGTTGGGCACTGCTGTGGTGCGCATTATAGACTATTTCATTCCCTTCATGTAAACACCGGAGTGTCATCAACAATCATGCATGTCAGCTCTGTCCAAACAGCGTAACAGAGAAAAACAAAATATTTGAGAATACATGTATTTGTGAATATATTTCATGCTTCTGTCTGTATCATCTGCAAACCATCTGCCATTTGGGATGCAATGTTATTCTGTATTCATACTCAGGATATCAGACACAATCACGAGAAGACTCTCCTTTTCCCCGACAATGCTACCTCAAATGCTTATCATTCAGCGTGTGTGTGGGAGCAGTCACTATTAAACACTGCTCTCTGGGAGGAATCACAGCTTCAGAGTTGATGGCTTTGTTCCCTGAGCCTTTATAACATGACACAGGCTACCCTGGGGCGGCAGCGTAGCCTAGTGGTTAGTGTTGGACTAGTAACCGGAAGGTTGCGAGTTCAAACCCCCGAGCTGACAAGGTACAAATCTGTCGTTCTGCCTATTAACAGGCAGTTAACCTGTTCCCAGGCCGTCATTGAAAATAAGAATATGTTCTTAACTGACTTGCCTGGTTAAATAAAGGTAAAATTAAAAATGTTAAATTAAAGAGGGTGGAGGGTGTGTTTCTACAAGGATAAGGAGACAAAGAGATAGTAAGGGAGGGCGAGAGAGAGAGAAATATAGGTTGATCTGATGCAGGTGGATGGAAAGAGCAAATACACACACACACTGGTCAATCAAAGTTGTACTTCTAACAGGCTGTGTCTTCAATGCACTTCCTTTTTGCACACACTGACTCAGGCATGAATCCACACACAGGGACTCTTGAAACAGATATCCTCCTTGTCTTGTAATGTCCTAAACACTGTTAGTAACGTAACTACACTGCAGAAATGTAATTATAGCCATATCATTTGGGGCCCATATATCCCCCCTCTGCTCATGGCTTAGACACATAAAGCTGCGCTACTCAATGGAATACATTGATAGTCACGACTGTTTTTTCACCTGTCTCACTCGTGCCTCCCCCGTTGACTGCAAATGTTTATTTTAGCGTCCGTATTGCTTTCTACCCTGTAAAGCTCTTGAATCGCCTCTTTTTTTTGCCTTTATTTGCCTATCAGTCTGTCTATTTGCCTCTTGTACAGTTTAATGAGAAGTGTTGTACACAGCCATGCTATTTATACAGAAAGTGTGTTTAATTTTCCAGTAAAGATACCTGCACAATAACCGCCTGGCTGTTTGTGTCTTTTTATTGCTAAAGCCTTTGTGCTTAGGCAGTGCTCTGTGAGTTCATGACAATACAACAACGACATATAAATATTAGAAATACTGGCATACACACTCACATTCAAGGCTACTAATGTTCCATACAGTCAGACCATACACAAACACGTGATGGTACAGGAATCATACATATTCATGAATGCTTTATTAGGGTTGCAAAATTCCAGGAACTTTCCCAACATTTTCAGGTTTTCCAGAAATCGTGGTTGGAAAATTCCCAGAATCGGAGAATAAGCAAGCAGGAAATCAGGAATCCTCCAACCAGGATCTCTGCAAAACCTGGGTACTTTTTGCAACCTTTATGTTCTGATTCATTCTCTATCTGTCTGTTACTCTGAGTGCTGATTTAGGATCAGTTTAGCATTTTTAGATCACATGGATAGGGGAGACTAATCATAAAGCGTCTCAGTTGTAGTGTTGATATTGGATCAGTTATTCAGGTGTTGACTTGACAGTCGTTGGACCGGAGTTCAAATCCTCCTAATTCGCTACAACATATGTGGGAATAATGGGCGTTTTCATTCATGTGGAAAATAACTGCAGATACAGTTATCACACAATATGTAGAATCGTACATGCATGTAGATCGTCTAACAGCGCAATCTAGAGGAACAATAATCCACGGTATTAAAATCGAGTTGAAATCTAAGAAAATGCTGCCCTCATGTGGATTAAAAATGATACTAAATATGTTTTCATCTCCCCCTTAATCAGTCGAGTCTTATTATATTCTGAGAATTATTCGGGAGGCTATAGAGTTGATCTCTGACACACTGGACGTGCACTTATTTTTTATTCTATCTACATTTTCATATTCATGTACCGTCAATGTTTATATCAGTGTATTTTTTTGGGGGGGGGGGGGACGTCAGTCCAAGCCAAGTCCTTCCCCCCATCGATGCAGCGAACCAATCGCTACTTTGCTTTCGGCGTCAGTTTGGTTTCTAAATAACTTTTCCGTCGGCAAAATCAGTGCCACGCTCCGAGAATGGATACTCTCTCTCTTTTCCCTGGTGGATGGACGTTAATGCCCACGATCACAGGTACTATCAACCAGTTCATTTGCCTTAGCCGTGATTGAGCCATGATCACATTTATGCCTTTTAGTTTTAAGTGATGGGAATTCGTATAATATAAAATACTTGGATCGCGCTAAGACACAACATTGGAGAGTGGGTTCAATCCTCTAGAAAGTAGTAGTTTCTAGCTAAACTCGCTACCTAACTATTACCCACATTTTTTTTAATGTGCTGTATACTCTTTGCTATAGTATCTCCGGTGGCTGAATTGAAACTGAACCGAGCTATAGTTCCGTTTTTTTGTTGTTTAGTCGGGTAAAGTGGGTGGCATTGAGTGAAGTCGTGGTTTGCAATGCATCGCTTGGTGACATTGGTATGGGTCTTTTTTTGTGTGTGTGTGGTTTGGAAGCGGTTCTCAAGGCAACCAAGGCCTGCTACTTTTGAAGTCTTTCCAATGCTGCAATCTCGATGCCTCTCTGAATTTCTGCTACAACTGCCTTGGACGATATAAACACAAGGTAAGTTTAGAATTTGTAAATGTGTAGTGCTTGTCACAAATAATGAGCATTCTTGAACAAAGTCGACAAAGTAGTCTTCTGTGTACTTCATTCATCTCAATGATTGAATCCAAAGTACTGTGTGTGTGTGTGTGTGTTAGTACACTTTAAGTAATGACAAAAAAAAAAAACTCAACTCCATTGCTATGCACTATTAATAAAAATGTATACTGTAATTACTCCTTATTACTAATGAATATAATAATAATAATAATATATGCCATTTAGCAGACGCTTTTATCCAAAGCATACATTCTACGTATGGGTGGTCCCGGGAATCGAACCCACTACCCTGGCGTTGCAAGCGCCATGCTCTACCAACTGAGCTACAGAAGGAGTGCTACTACCAACTGTGCTACTAATGCTACTAGCCTACTACACAGGTATAACTTAAGAACTAGTTAAAGGTCTGATGGGTTTTGGGGCTGTCTCTGTGTTGATGCATCATGGACCCAAGGAACCTCTGAACCCCTGTCGTTTTCCCCATACTTTCAGTCCGTTGTGGGACCATGTCTTCCACTCACTAGATGTAGACTAGCTGGTATAGCAGTGTTGTCAGGATGGAACGTCTTGTAGGTAGGCAGTTGGGAGACTTGGGAATTTTTGCAACTCTTCCGTGGTCCCCTGACTTAGTTCTAACTTATAACTGTGAGCATAAGGCTATTCACAGCACTGGGCCCAGTTTGGTTTGTTATTCTCCTGGCTCTGTGTCTGTCTGCATGTCCTTATCTCTCCCCTCGCCTTGTAAGAAGATTAGCCTACGTTGCTTAGTCAGTTAGTGAGGCCATCTTAGCCAATCTTCACAGGACTGGACTCTCTCGGCGTGGGTGAAGTCCGGAGGCTTCAGATAGATTCTCCGAATGGGCAGAATGCTCTGGTCCTCAGCCTTAACAAAACTGAAACGCGTTGCTTTTGGCTCTGTTGACGTCTGTCCTGCCAGCTTTGGGAGGGAGGGCTGGGAGTCTGGGAGAGGAGAGCCTGGCAGGTGCGCTAATTAGCCTAGCAGCTCTCGTTATCCCAGACTCAAGAGAGAGAGAGAGAGAGAGAGCTCCACTGGCACCCCGGGGATTAGTTTAGCTGTCAGTGGGGCTCTCTGGAGATGCAGGACTACTACTGGGTGTGCTCAACAGATCAGCCCTGTCTGTCTGGCTGTCTGTCCGTCTGACTGGCTGACTGGCTGTGAGCTGTTGGTGAGCCCCTCAGGGTTTAATAACCCAGCCTGACCACATAAAGCAACCTCGGAGTACCTCGTGGGCTGTATGCACACGCCGCTTGGATTTAAGCAACAGGTGAGTCCATTCTTGATGCTTCACCATCCACCGAATGGCTGTGATTATGGCTGTAATGACGAGTGTAGATGTGCATAATCTGAATCTATCAAAGGTGCGATCTTCGCTTTCAATTCATCGGCCTATTTTAAGATCGACTGCCTAAAACTGTTTGCGTTGAATGCCTTCCATCTAGGCTACGTCAAAGTAAGTTTGATGTTCACTGATGAACCACGTCCCGGAGCTGAAATTAGCCGTGAAAAATGCCTTTAAATTGTAGGTCTGCCTGTTGTCTCAGTTTAGAGTTTAGATGGGTTGTGCGTCAGCCCAACTGCCTCCTCTCCGCGGAGAGAGACTCTCCATACATTTTGCGTATGAAAAGGAGGACAGAGGAGCCATGAGTCTGCTGCTTGTTCCACATATAGTGAGAGTCCTGTTTTTGTTTCCTCCACAACAAAGACGAGCTGGTGCGTGTATGTTAGAACACACTGCGTATGCGTCCGCGTGTCAGATTAGAAGCAGCACTCTCCAAATAATCTGCTTTCGGTAATCTGGCATATTGATGAGGACCAAGATGCACGCACGGTGGCCACTTTTCGTAACGAGCAAGTCTAAGGTTTGCTGCTTCACTTTCCGGGTCTGTGTGTCTTGTAAAACTCGTTTGTTTTCCCGTTTTGTTGTTGTTGTTGTTGCTGTTGTTGTTGTCGTTGCTGTTGTTGTCGTTGCTGTTGTTGTTGTCGTTGTTGTTGTCGTTGTTGTTGTTGTTGTTGTTGTTGTGTTCCATGGTTCCTCCTACAACACACGTCCAGGTAGAACGTCCGTGTGTCTTTGTGAGGTGCATCGAAGAGTACTGTAGTATGGTGAGGAGGTTAACAAGTGTCTCTTGTACAGACGAGGCTTCGTCAGCTTCCCCAGCCAACCCCCAGAAACGTCTCTCATTTTGTCCTCTCTCGCGGCTCCTTGCCTTGTCCATGAGTCCGTGCTCTGAATGCTGTTTGGCTGAAGGTGGGGGTGAGAAGTGCAGCCTTGAGGCCTGTTGTTCTCCGTGTTGGTGTTGTCGGTTACCACGGGGACGGTTACCGGCAACCCCAGAGCTCTGTTGTAGGACTGAAGAGACTTTACACACCCATATTCCATGACATCCAGGACATAGTTGATCACCGTGTTCCCTGTTTTTGATCAAAAGCCCGTATGTTTTCCCATTGTTAGCCTAAATAAGCTATGTGCAATCTATCAAAACCGAGCTATAAAATGTGATCTAATGTGCACAGACTAACCCTGTTTCTTCTAAGAGTACTGTACATTTAGGAATTCATTCATGCAATTTGTCTCCCCCTTTTTGTTATCTGTCTTTGAAGCAACCATTTCTATTTTATATATACGTATAGTAAATATGATGCATACTGAAGGAGCAAACACATGGTTTTCTGCTGATTGGTTTAGATGCTTCCATGTTAGCAGTAGGGAGCAGCTGTGTGTGAGGGTGGAGACAGACTGTTCATTTCCTTGCTCTTTAGTCACAGTTCGTTAGCGCTGTGATCTGTGCTCTGCATCATATGAATGACTGCCTTAGTTACTGCCTTAAAGATGGCCTGCCGTTTGAGGTGTGGTGAAGTCACATTCAACAGAGTGGTAGGGATGCGGAGCCGCATTTTAGCTTTTCCCAATCGCCAGATGTTGTAGTGAATGTGTGTGCTTGCAGTTGAAATGTTTTGAATCAGAATCTGCGCTAAGTTATTTATCTCACTATCCCTGTATTGTTACTGCATTTGGTTTCAGGGTATCAAGTGTCCCAAGTGACAAAGCTTTCCATAAGACGGGCCTTCAGCCAGTAGGCTAGATTCTAAGCCATGGCTTTGGAGGTGGGCTTCAGAGGAGCAGCCAATCAGGATACTGGGTGACACCAGACCTGGCTAGAGGTCAGATCTGAGAGAGGATGGAGACCAGAGGGCAACGCACAAGGGCAGGAATTTTGTTCTGGACCCCCGCTCCTCAACGCCCCTCTCCCTTCAGCTCCATAGGCTCAGAGGTGGACTGGGGGGAAGAAGAAGAGGAGGATGAGGAAGGTTGGGACAGGAAAGCAGAAGAGGAGGAGGGCTTCCACACCCAGATGGATGAGAACGGGATCATAGGACTGGACGAGGCCTTGGACGATGTGGGTCCGGGAGGAGAGGAGGAGGGACAGGAGAATCCACCCCGGTACTCTGGAGCCTTGGAGGGGTCCCTGTCCCCCAGTAGGGCAGGTGGGCTGCGGCTGGTGGACCCTCTAGAGGAGCTGAGTTATAACCTGAGTGAGCTGCAGGACTCTGAGCCACCTGGAGAGGACACGCACGAGCTCTCACTCTGTGAGTCACACATGCAGTACTAACAATGGCCAGTAAGGCTCTGGTTAAAAGTAATGCACCATGTAGGGAATAGGGTGCCGTCTGGGACTCAGGCACCATGTAGGGAATAGGGTGCCGTTTGGGTCTCATGCACCATGTAGGGAATAGGGTGCCGTCTGGGACTCAGGCACCATGTAGGGAATAGGGGGCCGTCTGGGTCTCAGGTACCATGTAGGGAATAGGGGGCCGTCTGGGACTCAGGCACCATGTAGGGAATAGGGGCCGTTTGGGACTCAGGCACCATGTAGGGAATAGGGGCCGTCTGGGACTCAGGCACCATGTAGGGGAATAGGGTGCCGTCTGGGACTCAGGCACCATGTAGGGTGCCGTTTGGGACTCAGGCACCATGTAGGGGGCCGTCTGGGACTCAGGCACCATGTAGGGAATAGGGTGCCGTCTGGGACTCAGGCACCATGTAGGGAATAGGGTGCCGTCTGGGATTCAGGCACCATGTAGGGAATAGGGTGCCGTTTGGGACTCATGCACCATGTAGGGAATAGGGGGCCGTCTGGGACTCAGGCACCATGTATGGAATAGGGTGCCGTCCGGGACTCAGGCGCCATGTAGGGAATAGGGTGCCGTCTGGGACTCAGGCACCATGTAGGGAATAGGGTGCCGTCCGGGACTCAGGCGCCATGTAGGGAATAGGGGGCTGTCTGGGACTCAGGCACCATGTAGGGAATAGGGGGCCGTTTGCGACTCAGGTACCATGTAGGGAATAGGGTGCCGTCTGGGACTCAGGCACCATGTAGGGAATAGGGGGCCGTCTGGGACTCAGGCACCATGTAGGGAATAGGGGGCCATTTGCGACTCAGGTACCATGTAGGGAATAGGGTGCCGTCTGGGACTCAGGCACCATGTAGGGAATAGGGGGCCGTTTGGGACTCAGGCACCATGTAGGGAATAGGGGGCCGTTTGGGACTCTGGCACCATGTAGGGAATAGGGGGCCGTTTGGGACTCAGGCACCATGTAGGGAATAGGGGGCCGTTTGGGTCTCAGGCACCATGTAGGGAATAGGGGGCCATCTGGGACTCAGGCACCATGTAGGGAATAGGGTGCCGTCTGGGACTCAGGCACCATGTAGGGAATAGGGGGCCGTCTGGGACTCAGGCACCATGTAGGGAATAGGGGGCCGTTTGGGACTCAGGCACCATGTAGGGAATAGGGGGCCGTCTGGGACTCAGGCACCATGTAGGGAATAGGGTGCCGTCTGGGACTCAGGCACCATGTAGGGAATAGGGTGCCGTCTGGGACTCAGGCACCATGTAGGGAATAGGGTGCCGTCTGGGACTCAGGCACCATGTAGGGAATAGGGGGCCGTCTGGGACTCAGGCAATGTAATAACTTCTTTAGCGAAGTATCACATTTCAACCGAGCCAGAAGCATCAAAGGCGTAAGCCGTCTTACGTCTGCAAGCAGGGGTGACCATGCTGTGTGTTTATGAACACGGTTACCGCTGAGATGGATGCATCTGAACTCTTCTCCCATGCCCCCTCTCTTTCTCTGTTAGGTGACGATGTATTGGAGGACAAGGACAGTGTGGAGATCTGGAGTGAGGAAGAGGAGCAGCAGAAAGTTGAACAGGAGAAGAGCTGCGTGGTCGACAGGCAGCGGATGGAGCATCTCCCAGAGAGAGACAGACAGCTGGACGTGACGGAGGACGAGAAGGAGATGGAGGAGGAGGAGGACAGCGAGCCACACGCGCACACTGACACGATGGCATATCCTGTCATAGCTGGGGCTGGGCCTGGGCCTGGGCCTGGCTGGGACCAGGGCCTTATTGTCAGAGGTGGAAAGTGGGGGAAGGAGGAGAGCGAGGTCTGTGCTGTAGGCAGTTATAGGGCCGACCTACAAATAGAGAAGACTAGTGAACTCTCAGAGAGTGACAGCAGAGGGGGGGAACGGTTGGGAGCGAGTGTGTCTGGAAACCAAATTTTCCCTCCCGACCTGCTCTGTTCATCCCCCCAGTCTCTCCCCTCCCCTCCCAGTTCTACCTTTCCTCACCTCCTCCACTTCTCCTCTGAGGAGTTGGCCTATGCTCCAGGGATTGAAGCCGAGACGTTCCCGGAGGATCCCACCTTCACGGAGAGCCTTCCGGAATCCCGCAGCAGCCGGATGAGCAACGCCCCCAGGCCTCATTGGCCGCTTGAGTCAGGGGGGGAGGATCTCAAGCCTAGGACCTCCCCTTACCCAGCAGCTATCTCTCCTGCGTGTGGGATATCTTATCAACTCAGCGAGAGAAAAGAGAGGGGTGGAGAGAGCCCACAGGATGAGGCAGGCGTTAACCATCGACAACACCCCTATCCGAGGAGGATAAGACAGAGCTTATCTGACACCCCACAAGCCATGGTTTGTTCCTCTCAGACATCCTGGCATGTACCCTCACAGTCCCCCCTTCACAGCAGCACCAAGGACTGGAACCACCAGACCCCCAGGGAGAGCCCCCCCAAACCCCAACCCAGGAGTCATGACCCTGACATGGACGAGGGCCGAAGAGGCCCACTGACCTACCCCACCCCAGACTTCTCCAAGGTAGAGCCCAGGGTCCACTTCCCTAAGAGCGGCTACACCCCCCCCAAGAGCAAAGGCTCCCCCAGAAAGAGGTCTCTGTCAGTGGAGCCCCCCCTGGTGTTCAAGTCCCCTGCTGACATAGTGAGAGAGGTGCTGCTGAGCAGTACAGACGGACCCCAATCCCCCTCGCCGCCCAACGGGCCCCGCAGGCCCCTGAACTCTATGGTGCCAGAGGATTTCAGATGCCCACAACAGGCCAGCACTCTGGTACAGCAGCTGCAGGTATATACACAGAGATCAGGAGGACACCGCGGGCACGCGCTCAGACTAACTCTGATTCCTTAGCGTTCTGGCATGCTCAGACTTTTCCAAGTGTTTGACTCACTGACTCCACATTCACTTACAAATTCACTGATTGATTCCCTAATGGACTATCTCTGGGTAGTGCTTCTCCACTTCCTGTCCAGCTCACAGTGTTCGCTCTTCTCCTCCCTCCCCCTCTTTTCTCTAGGAGGACTACAACAGGCTGCTGACCAAGTATGCTGAGGCAGAGAACACTATTGACCGGATGCGCCTGGAAGCCAAGGTAGTCTATATGGTCTGTCCACTGAGTTTGCAAAAACATTAGGAACACCCGCTCTTTTCAATGGCAGATTGACCCAGGCGGATCCAGGTCGAAAGCTATGATCCCTTGTTGACCTCCCCTGTTAAAGCGGCAATATGTCACTTTTCAGGCGACCCGACCAAATGCACATAGAAATGTGACTTATAGATCTGTCATCGAAAGTAAGTCTAAGAAGTGGTAGATCCGTTCTATGGGGACTCACTTTCAGTTTTGTACACCAGCTTCAAACAGCTGAAAATGCAATATTTTTGGTCATAGAAAATGTATTTCACAGCGGTTGTAGATGGTACAATGATTCTCTATGATTCTCTGCTTGTTTTGTCACATAAACAAAAGTTAAATCAGTGGAGATGAAGGGGAGGCGAGAGGTTAAAGAAGGACTTTTAAGCCTCGACAACTGAGACATGGAGTGTGTGTATGTGTGCCATTCAATCGGCGAGACAAAAAAATGTAAGTGCCTTTGAACGGGGCGTGGTAGTAGGTGCCAGGCGCACCGGTTTGTGTCAAGAACTGCAACGCTGCTGGGTTTTTCAAGCTCAACAGTCTCCCGTGTGTATCAAGGCTGTTCCACCACCCAAAGGACATTCAGCCAACTTGACACAACTGTGAGAAGCACTGGAGTCAACATGGGCCAGCATCCCTGTGGAACGCTTACAACACCTTGTAAAGTCCATGCCCTGATGAATTGATTCTGTTCTGAGGGCCAAAGGGGGTGCAAATGAATATTAGGAAGGTGTTCCTAATGTTTTGTGTACTGTGTGTGTGTGTAGTGTGTGTAGTGTGTGTGTGTGTGTGTGTGTGTGTGTGTGTGTGTGTGTGTGTGTGTGTGTGTGTGTGTGTGTGTGTGTGTGTGTGTCTAACATTGTGTCAGCACACAAGTGTGTCATCTCGATAGCTGTATGCGCTACAAAACTTCTATTGAGAAATTGTCTATACACCGAGGTTTCTCTTCAAGGGCCAGGGGCTTTATTTATCAAGCGTCTAAGAGTGTAAGCTCTGATTTGGGATCAGTTCTGGCTTTGAGATCACAATATATCAAGTGTATTTGTTGTCTCTGGCAGATGGAGTGGTTCTATTTAGTCCTCTCTGCTCTGCATCTGAATACATGCAGGCCACATGAAAGACAACACAAAGCAGATGCTGGAGAGGGCCCCTCAGGTGACCTGTATGATCATAGCCTGTGTTTACCTCCCAAATAGCACTCTATTCCCTAAGTAGTGCCCTACATTAGTCCGGGACCCATTGGCTTCTGGTCAAAAGTAGTGCACTATAGAGGGTGCAATCCGGGACACGACTTGTTTCAGAGGGCGCCCCCGCATGTATAATACACTATGTATAATACACTATGTATAATACACTACCTACTGAGGAAAAAGGACTTAGGACTTTACTCGTCACCTCCCAAGAGCCACAGTGAGATTGTGATTCAGATGAAGGAATTAGACTCTCAAAGTGTGTTATGGAAAGGGAGTTGTGGAAAGTGTGTTATGGAAAGTGTGTTATGGAAAGTGTGTTATGGAAAGTGTGTTATGGAAAGTGTGTTGTGGAAAGTGTGTTATGGAAAGTGTGTTATGGAAAGTGTGTTATGGAAAGGGAGTTGTGGAAAGTGTGTTATGGAAAGTGTGTTATGGAAAGTGTGTTATGGAAAGTGAGTTGTGGAAAGTGTGTTATGGAAAGTGTGTTATGGAAAGTGTGTTATGGAAAGTGTGTTATGGAAAGTGTGTTATTGAAAGGGAGTTGTGGAAAGACGAGTAAACAGCCAGAGAATAAGATGCAACTTGCGTTACTGCATTCTGACTAGAACTTCTTTCAGCGCTGCTCGCGTATCCCAAGTTCCTATTTGGTAAGAGGGTTAACTACCCCACTTAGCTTTTGGCCATTTGCTTGATAGTTCTTAATTGCTCTCTGACCACCAATACTAGACACACACTAAGTAGACCCATCCTGTCATGTGGGGTACAGTCCTATGACCCTGCGGTTCACATTAGGACAATCGCGTGCATTGTTTTTTGACCCTCGTGATGGGTGCAGTGGAGGAAAACAGGAAATGACATCATTGATGTCCGAGCCCTGTAGGGGTGTCCGCTCCAGATGGACAGGGTAGTGACAGTTTGTTGTCGTAGTCTTGGCTGTTCACGGTACCTTGTCTCGTAGTTGTTGGTTAAAGCCTCTAGTCGTTGATTTTAAAAGGCAGAGAGGTAGGTGTTCCTATCTGCCGTCTTCTATTCCATCTGCACAACAGTCTCCACTTAATACTAATTCAAATCTAGCTTACCCCCTCCTCCACCTCTCCTTACACACACTACCATCTGTCTCTCTCCTCCTCCCTCTGGAGACACAACAGCAATGTCGATGTGCTGGGAGGGCCAATTCATTCCTTTGTCAAGCACCGTCCCAATACCTGCTGCTAGGTTTGCCTGTACAATTAAAGCTGCGACATGCACAGATACATGTGTCATAGATCTGTCACGGTCATTGAAGGCAAGTCTAAGAAGGGGTAGATCAGTTCTATGTGCTCTATTTCTATGCTTTCCCGATATCAGTTCTATCACCCTGAGACCGAGGTAGAGCCGAGAGGGGTTGAAATAGGGACCTCTCCACAAAATGGAGGATGTGATGCATACGTATACATTAACCACACATAGACGGTAGAGCCTTATAACCCCAGACTTTCCTGTTTTGCGAAGCATCTCTCCTCCAAGATAGAATGGCTATAAAGGTCCCGAGACCACAACCCCACTGGTGTTTAAATCCTGGCCTGCAGCTTTATGACTCAGAAGACCTGTTCTCTCTGCTAGCGCACGGCAAGCGGTACCGATGCACCAGCTCTGGAACCAACAGGACCCTGAACAGCTTCTACCATAACACTGCTAAATAGTTACCCAATTGACTCATCACCAATGTTCCCTCACATTCTTTGGTGAGCAGATGTCAGGTCTGCCGAGCGCAAACTAGAACGTTGTGAAAATTCTGTGCAACTTCCAGCGTTTACAGTGAACCCTGAGGCTGTACCCGCTTTAAGTTACCGTTTTAACAGTGAACCCTGAGGCTGTACCCGCTTTAAGTTACCGTTTTAACAGTGAACCCTGAGGCTGTACCCGCTTTAAGTTACCGTTTTAACAGTGAACCCTGAGGCTGTACCTGCTTTAAGTTACCGTTTTAACAGTGAACCCTGAGGCTGTACCCGCTTTAAGTTACCGTTTTAACAGTGAACCCTGAGGCTGTACCCGCTTTAAGTTACCGTTTTAACAGTGAACCCTGAGGCTGTACCTGCTTTAAGTTACCGTTTTAACAGTGAACCCTGAGGCTGTACCTGCTTTAAGTTACCGTTTTTACAGTGAACCCTGAGGCTGTACCTGCTTTAAGTTACCGTTTTACTGTGAACCCTGAGGCTGTACCCGCTTTAAGTTACCGTTTTAACAGTGAACCCTGAGGCTGTACCCACTTTAAGTTACCGTTTTAACAGTGAACACTGAGGCTGTACCTGCTTTAAGTTACCGTTTTAACAGTGGCCGTGTAGACTACTGTGGCTATTTGATCATAATGTAGACCTACCAGAGTGGCCTACCATCAAAAACAATGGAGAAAATGCATCCCGTAACATTTTAACAGGGAAATAGCTGTTCTGTCATTCAGCCTACAGTAGCAGCCAATGTGTGGTGTTCAATGTGGGCCTACATTCCATGAAACCTATGGAAAACAACATGCAGGGCTTGATTTCAACTTGTTTTAACCTGTACTGCACGCCCGCAAACGTGCGCAGCTTAGAGGGAATATCACTCATCACATATGCTGCTGTTACTGTTTAATATCTATCCTGTTGTCCCTTTATCCCTACCTATATGTACTCTACTGTTAGGGGTCACTTAGAAATGCCCTTTATCCCTACCTATATGTACTCTACTGTTAGGGGTCACTTAGAAATGCCCTTTAACCCTACCTATATGTACACTACTGTTTGGGGTCACTTAGAAATGCCCTTTAACCCTACCTATATGTACTCTACTGTTAGGGGTCACTTAGAAATGCCCTTTATCCCTACCTATATGTACTCTACTGTTAGGGTCACTTAGAAATGCCCTTTATCCCTACCTATATGTACACTACTGTTAGGGTCACTTAGAAATGCCCTTTATCCCTACCTATATGTACACTACTGTTTGGGGTCACTTAGAAATGCCCTTTATCCCTACCTATATGTACTCTACTGTTAGGGGTCACTTAGAAATGCCCTTTAACCCTACCTATATGTACACTACTGTTAGGGTCACTTAGAAATGCCCTTTCTCCCTACCTATATGTACACTACTGTTTGGGGTCACTTAGAAATGCCCTTTCTCCCTACCTATATGTACACTACTGTTTGGGGTCACTTAGAAATGCCCTTTAACCCTACCTATATGTACACTACTGTTAGGGTCACTTAGAAATAACCTACCTATATGTACACTACTGTTAGGGGTCACTTAGAAATGCCCTTTAACCCTACCTATATGTACACTACTGTTTGGGGTCACTTAGAAATGCCCTTTAACCCTACCTATATGTACACTACTGTTTGGGGTCACTTAGAAATGCCCTTTAACCCTACCTATATGTACACTACTGTTAGGGGTCACTTAGAAATGCCCTTTAACCCTACCTATATGTACACTACTGTTTGGGGTCACTTAGAAATGCCCTTTAACCCTACCTATATGTACACTACTGTTAGGGGTCACTTAGAAATGCCCTTTAACCCTACCTATATGTACACTACTGTTAGGGGTCACTTAGAAATGCCCTTTATCCCTACCTATATGTACACTACTGTTAGGGGTCACTTAGAAATGCCCTTTAACCCTACCTATATGTACACTACTGTTTGGGGTCACTTAGAAATGCCCTTTATCCCTACCTATATGTACACTACTGTTAGGGGTCACTTAGAAATGCCCTTTAACCCTACCTATATGTACACTACTGTTTGGGGTCACTTAGAAATGCCCTTTATCCCTACCTATATGTACACTACTACTGTTTTAACCCTACCTATATGGGGGGTCACTTAGAAATGCCCTTTAACCCTACCTATATGTACACTACTGTTTGGGGTCACTTAGAAATGCCCTTTAACCCTACCTATATGTACACTACTGTTTGGGTCACTTAGAAATGCCCTTTAACCCTACCTATATGTACACTACTGTTTGGGGTCACTTAGAAATGCCCTTTAACCCTACCTATATGTACACTACTGTTTGGGGTCACTTTAGTGTACTCTACTTTTGGGGTCAACCCTACCTATATGTACTCTACTGTTTGGGGTCACTTAGAAATGCCCTTTAACCCTACCTATATGTACACTACTGTTTGGGGTCACTTAGAAATGCCCTTTATCCCTACCTATATGTACACTACTGTTTGGGGTCACTTAGAAATGCCCTTTAACCCTACCTATATGTACACTACTGTTTGGGGTCACTTAGAAATGCCCTTTAACCCTACCTATATGTACACTACTGTTAGGGGTCACTTAGAAATGCCCTTTAACCCTACCTATATGTACACTACTGTTTGGGGTCACTTAGAAATGCCCTTTATCCCTACCTATATGTACACTACTGTTAGGGGTCACTTAGAAATGCCCTTTATCCCTACCTATATGTACACTACTGTTTGGGGTCACTTAGAAATGCCCTTTATCCCTACCTATATGTACACTACTGTTTGGGGTCACTTAGAAATGCCCTTTAACCCTACCTATATGTACACTACTGTTTGGGGTCACTTAGAAATGCCCTTTATCCCTACCTATATGTACACTACTGTTTGGGGTCACTTAGAAATGCCCTTTATCCCTACCTATATGTACACTACTGTTTGGGGTCACTTAGAAATGCCCTTTAACCCTACCTATATGTACACTACTGTTTGGGGTCACTTAGAAATGCCCTTTATGTACACTACTGTTTGGGGTCACTTAGAAATGCCCTTTAACCCTACCTATATGTACACTACTGTTTGGGGTCACTTAGAAATGCCCTTTATCCCTACCTATATGTACACTACTACTGTTTAACCCTACCTATATGTACACTACTGTTTGGGGTCACTTAGAAATGCCCTTTAACCCTACCTATATGTACTCTACTGTTTGGGGTCACTTAGAAATGCCCTTTATACCCTACCTATGCCCTTTATACCTATATGTACACTACTGTTTGGGGTCACTTAGAAATGCCCTTTAACCCTACCTATATGTACACTACTGTTTGGGGTCACTTAGAAATGCCCTTTAACCCTACCTATATGTACACTACTGTTTGGGGTCACTTAGAAATGCCCTTTAACCCTACCTATATGTACACTACTGTTTGGGGTCACTTAGAAATGCCCTTTAACCCTACCTATATGTACACTACTGTTTGGGGTCACTTAGAAATGCCCTTTATCCCTACCTATATGTACACTACTGTTTGGGGTCACTTAGAAATGCCCTTTAACCCTACCTATATGTACACTACTGTTTGGGGTCACTTAGAAATGCCCTTTAACCCTACCTATATGTACACTACTGTTTGGGGTCACTTAGAAATGCCCTTTAACCCTACCTATATGTACACTACTGTTTGGGGTCACTTAGAAATGCCCTTTACCTACCTATGTACACTACTGTTTGGGGTCACTTAGAAATGCCCTTTATCCCTACCTATATGTACACTACTGTTTGGGGTCACTTAGAAATGCCCTTTAACCCTACCTATATGTACACTACTGTTTGGGGTCACTTAGAAATGCCCTTTAACCCTACCTATATGTACACTACTGTTTGGGGTCACTTAGAAATGCCCTTTAACCCTACCTATATGTACACTACTGTTTGGGGTCACTTAGAAATGCCCTTTAACCCTACCTATATGTACACTACTGTTTGGGGTCACTTAGAAATGCCCTTTAACCCTACCTATATGTACACTACTGTTTGGGGTCACTTAGAAATGCCCTTTAACCCTACCTATATGTACTCTACTGTTTGGGGTCACTTAGAAATGCCCTTTAACCCTACCTATATGTACACTACTGTTTGGGGTCACTTAGAAATGCCCTTTAACCCTACCTATATGTACACTAACCCTACCTATATGTACACTACTGTTTGGGGTCACTTAGAAATGCCCTTTAACCCTACCTATATGTACACTACTGTTTGGGGTCACTTAGAAATGCCCTTTAACCCTACCTATATGTACACTACTGTTTGGGGTCACTTAGAAATGCCCTTTAACCCTACCTATATGTACACTACTGTTTGGGGTCACTTAGAAATGCCCTTTAACCCTACCTACCTATATGTACACCTATATGTACTGTTTGGGGTCACTTAGAAATGCCCTTTATACCTATATGTACACTACTGTTTGGGGTGACTTAGAAATGCCCTTTATCCCTACCTATATGTACACTACTGTTTGGGGTCACTTAGAAATGCCCTTTAACCCTACCTATATGTACACTACTGTTTGGGGTCACTTAGAAATGCCCTTTAACCCTACCTATATGTACACTACTGTTTGGGGTCACTTAGAAATGCCCTTTATCCCTACCTATATGTACACTACTGTTTGGGGTCACTTAGAAATGCCCTTTATCCCTACCTATATGTACACTACTGTTTGGGGTCACTTAGAAATGCCCTTTAACCCTACCTATATGTACACTACTGTTTGGGGTCACCCCCTACCTATACTTTTGGGGTCACTACCCTTTACCCTACTGTTTGTTTGGGGTCACTTAGAAATGCCCTTTATCCCTACCTATATGTACACTACTGTTTGGGGTCACTTAGAAATGCCCTTTATCCCTACCTATATGTACACTACTGTTTGGGGTCACTTAGAAATGCCCTTTACCCTACCTATATGTACACTACTGTTTGGGGTCACTTAGAAATGCCCTTTAACCCTACCTATATGTACACTACTGTTTGGGGTCACTTACTGTTTACTGGGGGTCACTTAGAAATGCCCTTTAACCCTACCTATATGTACACTACTGTTTGGGGTCACTTAGAAATGCCCTTTAACCCTACCTATATGTACACTACTGTTTGGGGTCACTTAGAAATGCCCTTTAACCCTACCTATATGTACACTACTGTTTGGGGTCACTTAGAAATGCCCTTTAACCCTACCTATATGTACACTACTGTTTGGGGTCACTTAGAAATGCCCTTTAACCCTACCTATATGTACACTACTGTTTGGGGTCACTTAGAAATGCCCTTTATCCCTACCTACCTATATGCCCTTTACCCTACTACACTACTGTTTGGGGTCACTTAGAAATGCCCTTTAACCCTACCTATATGTACACTACTGTTTGGGGTCACTTAGAAATGCCCTTTATCCCTACCTATATGTACACTACTGTTTGGGGTCACTTAGAAATGCCCTTTACACTACTGTTGTACACTACTGTTTGGGGTCACTTAGAAATGCCCTTTAACCCTACCTATATGTACACTACTGTTTGGGGTCACTTAGAAATGCCCTTTAACCCTACCTATATGTACACTACTGTTTGGGGTCTATATGTACACTACTGTTTGGGGTCACTTAGAAATGCCCTTTAACCCTACCTATATGTACACTACTGTTTGGGGTCACTTAGAAATGCCCTTTAACCCTACCTATATGTACACTACTGTTTGGGGTCACTTAGAAATGCCCTTTAACCCTACCTACTGTTTGGGGTCACTTAGTAACCCTACCTATATGTACACTACTGTTTGGGGTCACTTAGAAATGCCCTTTAACCCTACCTATATGTACACTACTGTTTGGGGTCACTTAGAAATGCCCTTTAACCCTACCTATATGTACACTACTGTTTGGGGTCACTTAGAAATGCCCTTTAACCCTACCTATATGTACTACTGTTTGGGGTCACTTAGAAATGCCCTTTAACCCTACCTATATGTACACTACTGTTTGGGGTCACTTAGAAATGCCCTTTAACCCTACCTATATGTACACTACTGTTTGGGGTCACTTAGAAATGCCCTTTAACCCTACCTATATGTACACTACTGTTTGGGGTCACTTAGAAATGCCCTTTATCCCTACCTATATGTACACTACTGTTTGGGGTCACTTAGAAATGCCCTTTAACCCTACCTATATGTACACTACTGTTTGGGGTCACTTAGAAATGCCCTTTATCCCTACCTATATGTACACTACTGTTTGGGGTCACTTAGAAATGCCCTTTATCCCTACCTATATGTACACTACTGTTGTACACTACTGTTTGGGGTCACTTAGAAATGCCCTTTATCCCTACCTATATGTACACTACTGTTGTACACTACTGTTTGGGGTCACTTAGAAATGCCCTTTATCCCTACCTATATGTACACTACTGTTTGGGGTCACTTAGAAATGCCCTTTATCCCTACCTATATGTACACTACTGTTTGGGGTCACTTAGAAATGCCCTTTATCCCTACCTATATGTACACTACTGTTTGGGGTCACTTAGAAATGCCCTTTAACCCTACCTATATGTACACTACTGTTTGGGGTCACTTAGAAATGCCCTTGTTATTGAAAGAAAAACACTTTTTTTACCATTTGAAATGATGTCAAATTGATCCGAAATACAGTGTAGATATTGTTAACGTGGTAAATGACTATATCTATATAGGCGTACAGAGGCCCATTATCATTAACCACCACTCCTGTGTTCCAATGGCATGTTGTGTTAGCTAATCCAAGTTTATCATTTAAAAAGGCTAATTGATCATCAGAAAACCCTTTTGTGATTATGTTAGCACAGCTGAAAACTGTTGTCCTGATTAAAGAAGCAATAAAACTGGCCTTCTTTAGACTAGTTGAGTATCTGGAGCATCAGCATTTGTGGGTTCGATTACAGGCTCAAAATGGCCAGAAACAAAGCACTTTCTTCTGAAACTCATCAGTCTATTCTTGTTCTGACAAATGAAGGCTATTCCATGTGAGAAATTGCCAAGAAACTGAAGATCTCATACAGCGCTGTGTACTTACTCCCTTCACAGAACAGGGCAAACTGGCCCTAACCAGATTAGAAATAGGAGTGGGAGGCCCCGGTGCACAACTGAGCAAGAGGACAAGTACATTAGAGTATCTAGTTTGAGAAACTGACGCCTCACAAGTCCTCAACTGGCAGCTTCATTGAATAGTACCCGCAAAACACCGGCCTCAACGTCAACAGTGAAGAGGCGACTCCGGGATGCTGGGCTTTTAGGCAGAATTATTCCGTCCAATGTCTGTGTTCTTTTGCCCATCTTAATCTTTTATTTTTATTGGCTAGTCTGAGATATGGCTTTTTCTTGGCAACTCTGCCTAGTCGCCTCTTCACTGTTGACATTGAGACTGGTGTTTTGCAGGTACTATTTCATGAAGCTGCCAGTACCTAAATGACCTTGTAGCCCTTCACAGAGACTCGGCACTGGTACCCTGTGTATATAGCCAAGTTATTATTACTCATTATGTTATTTTTTTGTCTTTTTTTCTCTCTGCATTGTTGGGAAATGCCCGTAAATAAGCATTTCACTGTTAGTCTACACCTGTTGTTTACACAGCATTTCACTGTTAGTCTACACCTGTTGTTTACACAGCATTTCACTGTTAGTCTACACCTGTTGTTTACACAGCATTTCACTGTTAGTCTACACCTGTTGTTTACACAGCATTTCACTGTTAGTCTACACCTGTTGTTTACACAGCATGTAACAACAACAACAATGATTTGAAACTCTTATCATTTATCAAATTTGTAATAATTTTGCTCATATAATTCATTACTTTTGACGCCTGTTTTTCCCTGTTGTCTCTATCTCCAGGTGAGCCTCTACTCCGACCCTCCCAAGCCCAGTCACGCCGTCCAATCAGGTGTACTCCATGAAGGGTCAAAGGTCATGACCCTAACTTTTCCCCACGCTCAGAGGGCAGAGCTCAGCTTAGGCTCTGTTTACCTAAATGGACAGGCTGCCCAACAAGGTACTAACAGCCATCTTATATATGCTTCCCAAATGACACCCCAATCCCTTTATTGTGCATTACTTTTGACCAGAGCCTTATGGGAATTAGAGTAGCATTTGGGACACAACCATGGCTTTGTTTCAATACGTTCTTACACTCCATTGACAGTTGATTCTGCCTCTCATTCAACATTTCTTTACACATTTCTATTGTCCTTTACTAAAAACCTATTTTCTCTCCGCACTACAGGACATAGTGGAGTCTCCTCTGTCTGTCCCTCTGCGGCCTCCTCATCCCCCAGAAGCCTGGGCCCTGGAGTTAGAGAGCAGCTGACCAGGGCTCTCTCAAAGCAGGCTGAGAGGTTCCTCCAGCAGGTGCAGACATTTGAAGAGCTCCTGAGGACAGGGAAACTTAAACCGTTTGAGCAGATGAAGGTATTGTTCAGATATTTATCTAATTTGAGTCTTGCAAATATTGTAGAGTGTCTCTCAGTGCTCACTGGCCACCAGGTTGTTTGAGTAATGATGTGATGTTGTGTCCCTGCAGGGTTTGTCCCAGCTGCTGCAGGGGCAGGATTCTCTGGAAAGAGGTTATCTAGCAGCACGAGACGAACACAGACTTCTACTGCAGAGAGGGGCCGAGCTGGGCCCTTTTGATCCCGGCAGGTGAGACCACACTGCAGGATTATACTGTGTTTAAACTGATAGATGAAGTGGTGGACATGAAGTGTGTGTGTTTGTGTGACAGGGAGTTGGAGGGCCGTATATTCCAGTGTGGGATGCGTGTGGAGGAGCTCAAGGAACAGGTGGAGCAGACTGAACAGGACCGGCCCACCTCAGAAGCCCCTCCCACTCCACCTCCTCACCCCACCCCCTACTCCATGCCTGCAGGGGGCAGCGAGCCCATGCCACTCCCTGAGGTACCGTGACAACACAGCTACTGAAGATAAAGGCCTGCATTTCCAAGATTGTTAACATCTCTCTCTCTCTACCTCTCTCTCTTCCTCTCTCTCTCTACCTCTCTCTCTCTCTACCTCTCTCTCTACCTCTCTCTCTTCTCTCTCTCTCTCTACCTCTCTCTCTCTCTACCTCTCTCTTCCTCTCTCTCTCTCTCTACCTCTCTCCTCTCTCTCTCTCTCTCTCTCTCTCTCTACCTCTCTCTACCTTTCTTCCTACCTCTCTCTCTACCTCTCTCTACCTCTCTCTCTCTACCTCTCTACCTCCCTCTCTCTCTCTACCTCTTCCTCTCTCTCTCTACCTCTCTCTCTTTCTCTCTCTACCTCTCTCTCTCTCTCTCTCTACCCCTCTCTCTCTCTACCTCTCTCTCTCTAGAGCCCAGTGTTACCTCTGCCAGGGGAGTCTGGGGTGGGGGTGGAGGTTAGCTCAGCCAGCGGAGAGAGCGAGGGAGAGGAGGGAGGGATGCCATCCCTGCTCCTCCATCCCTTACGCCACGAACACAAACGCGTAGAGAGAGACTTCAGCATGCTGATGGACCAGTAAGTCTCAATCGATTTGAAACACTTTGGAATGATTTGGACATAAAATACAAAACATTCTAATATCAGGGATCATTTGTAGACTGCTTACAGAGTAAGGAAATATGTAATTTATGTCATTTGGATGAACTATCCTTTTAAAGAAGGTCTAGTCTGTGTTACATGACGTTGTAGGACAGAAGTATTCAAAATCAGCCAATGATTGGCTGGCTGTTCTTTTGTTCTAAACATAATCATGGTATTGGTCAATTTAACAGTGGTGTAAATATCAGTTTGCTTCCAAATGCCCCATCCAGCTACCAGAGTTTCAGGGAGCTGCCCAGACTGCTAGACCTGGATCTGACAGAGGGAGACCATGACTCTCCTGACGCAGGAGAGGAAGCCACACATTCAGGTGGTGAGGGGACAAGAGAGGGACCACACCCAAGGACAGGGAGGGAGAAGGGCCACACAAGTCTCGCTCAGAGGTGAGCCTGAACTCTGCACCAGGCTTGTATTCACCAGGAAGCAAAACAGAACTGGGGAGTGTCTACCTGAACCTATCCAATAAGAAGCCCTTGTTTTTGTTGCAGAAGGTTTTGCTACAGTGTGCACTGTGTACTAATGAATACGAACACTGGATAACATTTATATTACTCTAAATTATATGATGTGTTTTCAGACGGCCAATGCAAGGTCAGCAGGACCCTGCATTCATTCCAACGGCGAGACCAAGGACCAGCAAATCACTTCCTCCTTCCCCAAAGGACCTCAGCCAATCCGCTGCATTTCCTGATCTGCTGGCCAATGACAGCAAGAGGTCCGAGGTCAGGAAGTCTCATGGCAGCAGTCTGACCAGTTTGGGGGAGAGTGCTGCCTCAGAGAGGCGAGGCGCCAAACTGCAGCCTGGGACCAGGAGAGTGCCGTCCCAGGTCAGTTCCATCTTTTTAAAAATTTGTTATAATGAATGAATGATAATTAAGTTACAAATTTATCTCCACAATTCATCAATTTCTACTGAGCCTGAAAGAGTCATTTGTCTGTGTTGACCAGGATGGGATCATCTCACCAGAGACTGACAGTGGTTTTGTTGGCTCTGAAAGCAGTCGTCTGACTCCTGCAGCACCTAGTGCTCTCCACCAGAGGGCCATAGCGAGGTGAGCTACTGGTGCCCCTCCTTCCCTCTTCCTCTCCCCTCAGTGACTCGGCTGTCAATCTTGCAGAACATGACGACACATTCCCCAGTGTCTCACACGAACACTCACTCACACACACACATGCACACACACTACTGACACACCTTCACACAGCTCCGCACTGTGCCCTCACTGTGCCCTCACAATGTCCCTGTCAAGTTGCCTACAGATCTTAACCTTCCCCTGTTTTGTTCCTATTGGGTTCCCTTGTAATCTTATCAGTGTGTGTTCCTGTCTTTGTTTTCCTTTCCTCTTCCCTAGCCTGTCAGTCCCTGAGGAGCAGAGCCCAGGGAATCCCCACCACACATCCCCCGTGTCAGGGCAGCCTCTCCCCTCTTCCTGCACCCCCTCACACAGACCACAGAGACCAACCTTGCTGGAGCACTGTGGAGGCTCTCGTCTGAGCACCCCGAGGCAGGTACGGGGGTCTTCAGGGAGAACCAGAGGGGAGGAAAGGAGGGGCACCTCAGCCTCCAGTTCCCCCCAGCACAGGGCCAGCAGGACCCCCCAGCCCTGGGCTGGCAGTGGGACCAGTGAGTTTGGACCAGACAGTGACCACAGTGAGTCCATGCTGTTCTGTCTGTAACCGTCTTATTTAGGTTACGTTGCAAATTGTGTTCTTACAAGTGACTAAGAACAAATGAATCAATATAGTTTTTATATTTTATATACATTTAAAAAAAAAAAATAGAAAGCCAATAAATGAAATTTGCCAATTTTATGGGAGAAGAAGAAAATATCGAAATAATGCTTTTTAGTCTATTCATGGATGGAAATACATTTGACCAGTTATGCTTATCGGTCTATGGGTTAATTTGCATAATTTAGTGTAATTAAATTGGCCCAGGTGTATATTTGTTATGTATGATATTTAGATACAGAGCCTTTGAGCTGAGTATCTGTCACTGTGCTTTTATAAGCCCAATCATTGCACAACAATTCTAAATGCAATCGTGTGTTAAAAATAGTTTATTTTTGTCCATGATAAAAAATAGCTAATATTTTTTTTCTTCTCAACTGCTAATTGAAGCGCGCTTCCCAATCGCCATTTTAAATGCATGGGCAACGGAAGGTAGGCTTCATCAGCATTTTGAAAACATATAGCTACTTAATTGTTTGAAACCTGAACGTTTTACTACATATAATGAGGAATGTTTGACCTTTCTTGCATCTTTAGATCTCCCCTCTTTCTAAACATCTACAACCAGATCCGTCCGTGGACAATTATTTTATAAAGACTTTCATATGCCATTGAAACCAGGGCCTATTTCTATCGGGTTCTATATGGTTTTCCAATTAACTCTTTTTAATTGTCCAGTAGCCGTTTTGAAACCAGGAGCCTATTTCTCTATGCCATTGGTTTTCCAATTAACTCTTTTAATTGTCCAGTAGCCAGTTTAAACCAGGAGCCTATTTCTCATATGCCATTGGTTTTCCAGTAGTCAAGTCTCTTTTTAATTGTCCAGTGCCATTTAAACCAGGAGCCTATTTCTCTATAGCCATTGGTTCTATTGGTTTTCCAATTAACTCTTTTTAATTGTCAGTAGCCATTTGAAACCAGGAGCCTATTTCCATTTCTATTGGTTTTCCAAAACTCTTTTTAATTGTCAGTAGCCATTGAAACCAGGAGCCTATTTCTCTAGGGTTCATTGGTTTTCCATTAACTCTTTTTAATTGTCATATGCCATTTAAACCAGGAGCCTATTTCTCTAGGGTTCTAGGTTTTCCATAACTCTTTTTAATTGTCCAGTCATATGCCATTGAAACCAGTAGCCTATTTCTCTAGTTCATTGGTTTTCCAATTAACTATTTTTAATTGTCCAGTATGCCATTGAAACCAGGAGCCTATTTCTCTATTGCCATTGGTTTTCCAATTAACTCTTTAATTGTCAGTAGCCATTGAAACCAGGAGCCTATTTCTCATATGTTCATTGGTTTTCCAGTAACTCTTTTTAATTGTCCAGTAGCCATTTAAACCAGTAGTTTCTCTATTGGCCATATGGTTTTCCATTAACTCTTTAATTGTCCATATGCCATTTAAACCAGTATTTCATTGCCATTCCAGTAGGTTTTCAATTAACCATTTTAATTGTCAGTAGCCAGTTTAAAACCAGGAGCCTATTTCTCTATTGGTTCATATGGTTTTCCATTGAACTCTTTTTAATTGTCAGTAGCCATTTAAACCAGGAGCCTATTTCCATATGCCATTGAAACCAATTAACTCTTTTAATTGTCAGTAGCCGTTTAAAACCAGGAGCCTATTTCTCTAGTTCATATGCCATTAACTCTTTTAATTGTCAGTAGCCATTTAAACCAGGAGCCTATTTCCATTGAAACAGGTTCTATTGGTTTTCCAATTAAACCAGTTCAATTGTAGCCATATGCCATTTAAACCAGTAGCCTAGTTTCTCTATTGGGTTCTATTGGTTTTCCAATAACCATTTAATTGTCAGTATGCCATTTAAACCAGTAGTCAGTATAAAGACTTCCATATGCCATTGAAACCAGTAGTCAGTAGTCATATGCCATTGAAACCAGTAGTCATATGCCATTGAAACCAGTAGTCAGTAGTCATATGCCATTGAAACCAGTAGTCAGTAGTCATATGCCATTGAAACCAGTAGTCAGTAGACTTCATATGCCATTTAAACCAGTAGTCAGTAGTCATATGCCATTGAAACCAGTAGTCATATGCCATTGAAACCAGTAGTCAGTAGTCATATGCCATTGAAACCAGTAGTCAGTAGCCATATGCCATTGAAACCAGTAGTCATATGCCATTGAAACCAGTAGTCATATGCCATTGAAACCAGTAGTCATATGCCATTGAAACCAGTAGTCAGTAGTCATATGCCATTGAAACCAGTAGTCAGTAGCCATATGCCATTGAAACCAGTAGTCAGTAGTCATATGCCATTGAAACCAGTAGCCATATGCCATTGAAACCAGTAGTCAGTAGTCATATGCCATTGAAACCAGTAGTCATATGCCATTGAAACCAGTAGTCAGTAGCCATATGCCATTGAAACCAGTAGTCATATGCCATTGAAACCAGTAGTCATATGCCATTGAAACCAGTAGTCAGTAGTCATATGCCATTGAAACCAGTAGTCAGTAGTCATATGCCATTGAAACCAGTAGTCAGTAGTCATATGCCATTGAAACCAGTAGTCAGTAGTCATATGCCATTGAAACCAGTAGTCAGTAGTCATATGCCATTGAAACCAGTAGTCATATGCCATTGAAACCAGTAGTCAGTAGTCATATGCCATTGAAACCAGTAGTCAGTAGTCATATGCCATTGAAACCAGTAGTCATATGCCATTGAAACCAGTAGTCAGTAGTCATATGCCATTGAAACCAGTAGTCATATGCCATTGAAACCAGTAGTCATATGCCATTGAAACCAGTAGTCATATGCCATTGAAACCAGTAGTCAGTAGTCATATGCCATTGAAACCAGTAGTCATATGCCATTGAAACCAGTAGTCATATGCCATTGAAACCAGTAGTCAGTAGTCATATGCCATTGAAACCAGTAGTCAGTAGTCATATGCCATTGAAACCAGTAGTCAGTAGCCATATGCCATTGAAACCAGTAGTCATATGCCATTGAAACCAGTAGTCATATGCCATTGAAACCAGTAGTCAGTAGTCATATGCCATTGAAACCAGTAGTCAGTAGTCATATGCCATTGAAACCAGTAGTCATATGCCATTGAAACCAGTAGCCATATGCCATTGAAACCAGTAGTCAGTAGCCATATGCCATTGAAACCAGTAGTCAGTAGTCATATGCCATTGAAACCAGTAGTCAGTAGTCATATGCCATTGAAACCAGTAGTCATATGCCATTGAAACCAGTAGCCATATGCCATTGAAACCAGTAGTCAGTAGTCATATGCCATTGAAACCAGTAGTCAGTAGCCATATGCCATTGAAACCAGTAGCCATATGCCATTGAAACCAGTAGTCAGTAGTCATATGCCATTGAAACCAGTAGTCATATGCCATTGAAACCAGTAGTCAGTAGCCATACGCCATTGAAACCAGTAGCCAGTAGTCTATTATATGGACAAGGTAGTTTTGATTGATCTGTTTGTCGGTGTCAGCACAGTGGGCTCCCCTGTCATTTGTTTTAGTAGCCCTTTCCTACAGTCAAGTTAACTAGTGGCCTCATGGGTGGAATGTTATTAATATTTTTCATCATTTCATAATTCGTGTTGTTATATTTCATTCTTCTGTGATGAATATAAAGTGTAATATTGGGATTCAAACTCTAAATGTAATACATTTCTACTCTATCTGACATGGTGGAGGAGGAGTCTTCTGTTTTTTAAGCCCATAACCATGTATGGGAGGTGTATACTTTTGTTTCATAGTAGATTTGTTTAAGACTACCGAGAAACACTCAGTGACCCCGATTTAGCCCACTGCAGTATTACAAATATTCAACTAATGTCTTCAGCCATATAATGTGTAGTAGAATGGCATGAAATGTATTTTCCCCGTTCAAAGAAAGAAACATGTATGTGATGTAGCCTGAAGTAGCCTGAAGCACAGACCTGTACGCTATACGCCCTCAGCCATGCCTTCAACAGTCTTTTTTTACCAACAGTGATCGAGTTATATTATTAGCTTGAATTAAGACTATCCGATCTACTCATCACATTACGAATAGGAGGCCATTTTACATAAGTCTGTAAATGTGATGCCGAATGGCATGATTTATTATACAGGTGCATTTTTAATGGTAAAAATGTACTTCCCCAAACTTAACTCTCTCTCTCCGTCTGCAAAGGCTGGTGATTTAGCTGTTCGTTACTCGTCTTGTTGGCTGAGGAAAAGTAAATGTGGACAGTTATTCTAACAGCTTCAAAGTGAGCGGTAAGGACACACGCCGTTGCGTCCTCGACGTGCATGTTCTGTTAAGATTCATTGCCATAATCGAAATGCGAGTTCGGTCATTCTGAGCACCGTGGCACACGATGCATATGGTTCCGGTACATTTTCAAAATGCTGCCGGTGAAATGTCCAGCGCCACGTTTTCATACCGGAAACGCTGGTACACGGTCTAGTCTGTGCCAGAAACCCTCCTGGGAGGAATCAGGGAGGCAGCTATTAGCGGTTTGGCTATGTTTCTTTGCCCATGTCAGTTAATTTGATCCTCCACCTCTCCCCTGCCTTCTGTTTTAAACCCCTCTCTCCTCTTTAATTCCTCCTTCTATCCTAAGTCCACTCTGCGTCAGGGGAGGATGAGGGACGAAGTGACCGTTCCACCCGAACGACCCAGCATTGCTGCCAGCCAAGCCCCTCCCCCACTGCACCCTATCACCATGGCGATCCCCTCCGAGCCCTGAGCGCTGGTCAGCTGACCAACCGCAAGTGAGTGTCTCTCTCTCCCTCTCTCTCTCTCTCTCTCTGCCTCCCTCTCTCTCTGCCTCCCTCTCTCTCTGCCTCCCTCTCTCTCTGCCTCCCTCCTCTCTGCCTCCCTCTCTCTCTGCCTCCCTCTCTCTGCTGCCTCCCTCTCTCTCTGCCTCCTCTCTCTCTCTCTCCTCCTCTCTCTCTCTGCCTCTCTCTCTCTCTCTGCCTCTCTCTCTCTGCCTCTCTCTCTCTCTGCCTCTCTCTCTCTCTCTCTGCCTCTCTCTCTCTCTGCCTCTCTCTCTCTCCTCTCTCTCTCTGCCTCACTCTCTCTCTGCCTCTCTCTCTCTCTCTGCCTCTCTCTCTCTCTCCTCTCTCTCTCTCTCTGCCTCTCTCTCTCTCCTCTCTCTGCCTCTCTCTCTGCCTCTCTCTCTCTCATCTCTGCCTCTCTCTCTCTCTCTCTCTCTCTCTCTGCCTCTCTCTCTCTGCCTCTCTCTCTCTGCCTCTCTCTCTCTCTGCCTCTCCTCTCTCTCCTCTCTCTCTCTCTCTGCCTCTCTCTCTCTGCCTCTCTCTCTCCTCTCTCTCTCTCTGCCTCTCTCTCTCTCTCTCTCTGCCTCTCTCTCTCTCTCTCTCTGCCTCACTCTCTCTCTCTGCCTCTCTCTCTCTGCCTCTCTCTCTCTCTCTCTCTCTCTCTCTGCCTCTCATCTCTCTCTCTGCCTCTCTCTCTCTCTCTCTCTGCCTCTCTCTCCTCTCTCTCTGCTCTCTCTGCCTCTCTCTCTGCCTCTCTCTCTGCTCTCTCTCCTCTCTCTCTGCCTCTCTCTCTCTGCCTCTCTCTCTCTCTCTCTGCCTCTCTCTCTCTGCCTCTCTCTCTCTGCCTCTCTCTCTCTGCCTCTCTGCCTCTCTCTCTCTGCCTCTCTCTCTCTATGCCTCTCTCTCTCTCTCTCTCTATGCCTCTCTCTCTCTCTCTCTCTCTCTCTATGCCTCTCTCTCTCTCTCTCTCTCTCTCTCTCTCTCTCTCTCTCTCTCTCTCTCTCTCTGCCTCTCTCTCTCTCTCTCTGCCTCTCTCTCTCTCCACAACTGCTCCCATGGCGATAGTGACACAAACAAGCACAGATTTCTGAGTCTCTTTGGGAAGTATTGGCTGGGAGGTGAAGAGGGCTGCTTCACTGCAGCAAAAATACCAGCTCAGCTCAAAGGCATTTTTTTTCTTTCTGTCAACTCCAAGTAGAATCTAAGAGGGGGGATTATTAGATGTTTGACATTTGATTTCCTTTTATCCTGAGGGTGTTGACTGGCTGGTGTCTTCTCTCTTACCTGGGAAGTGAGGTTCTGGCATTGGATCCTACCAGAGCCATATCTTTATTACATCATTCATATGTATTTGAAAAATCTAGCTCTGGATCCTACAGCGTTTTATTGGCAGGTGTCAGTGTGTGTCTAACGTGTCCGTGTCCCTGGGTCAGGTAGAGTCTGGATACATCAAGTGAAATGGCAGTCAACCTGAGTCATTTTTACATTCTGTATTTCTGTTTGATATGATTACATGTGGAGACTCAGGAGGTACATACTGTACCCAGTGTTGACTCTTGCACGGTGTGACACTGCATGAGTGGGCCCTGTTTACATTACATACATTATCACATTATAGGAATGAGTTTAGAAAAAGATTGTGTATGGTTTGGAATGTCAAATTGATTCGATTGGCTGGGTCAATTGTGCGTTTTAACACCTATAACAGATGTGATATTACTAACTACAATATTTGCAACAAGTAACAGTACAGTTACCAATGGAGTTGAAATGGCAGTGTCTGCTCTATAACATTGAGGTAGAAAATGTCAACACTTCTCTCTGTGCTCATTCTCGCGTGTTCGTGTGTTTCTGTGTCTGTCCCTCAGTGAGGCCATCCAGTCCCTGCAGGCAGAGGTGGGCAGACTAAAGGAGCGACTCGAGGGCAGTCTGAGACAGACCAACCCTCCCAGTCCTGTTAGAGCGCCCCCCTCAGCCCAGGATGGCCACACACACTCTCTCAGCTCAACACCTCGTACCAGGTTCGCCTTTTCTTTTTACCGTGGCACTTTTTCTCATCAGACTTGTGTTACTGTTGAAACTGGTTTATTGACATTTTTACTGGCCCATAAGGGCTCTGGTCAAAAGTAGTGCACTATATAGGGAATAGGGTCTCATTGTCTTTCTTTCAGCGTTTCTGATTTGTAATGTTCCTTTTGATGACTCTACTCTCTCAGGTCTGCTCAGCGAAGGAGGGATGGTGGTAGAGAGGAGAGCAGGGAGGAGAGGAGGTGGGGTGAGGAGCAACAGGTGGAGGAGAGGTCTCCCGGGTTGACTCCTAGAAGATCAGCCTCTGTTCCCAGACAGAGACCTGAACTGGACATTAGTGAGTTATGGGCTGACTGTAATGCAGAGGGTGTTTTTTTTTGCAGCATACATAAATTATGCGTCCCAAATGGAACCCTATTCCCTACATAGTGCACTACTTTAGACCAGAGCCCTATGGAACCCTATTCCCTATATAGTGCACTACTTTAGACCAGAGCCCTATGGAACCCTATTCCCTACATAGTGCACTACTTTAGACCAGAGCCCTATGGAACCCTATTCCCTATATAGTGCACTACTTTTGAACAGAGCCCTATGGAACCCTATTCCCTATATAGTGCACTACTTTTGAACAGAGCCCTATGGAACCCTATTCCCTATATAGTGCACTACTTTTGAACAGAGCCCTATGGAACCCTATTCCCTATATAGTGCACTACTTTTGAACAGAGCCCTATGGAACCCTATTCCCTATATAGTGCACTACTTTTGAACAGAGCCCTATGGAACCCTATTCCCTACATAGTGCACTACTTTAGGTCAGAGCACTTATGGACCCCTATTCCCTACATAGTGCACTACTTTAGACCAGAGCCCTATGGAACCCTATTCCCTATATAGTGCACTACTTTAGACCAGAGTCCTATGGAACCCTGTTCCCTATATAGTGCACTACTTTAGACCAGAGCCCTATGGAACCCTATTCCCTATATAGTGCACTACTTTTGAACAGAGCCCTATGGAACCCTATTCCCTATATAGTGCACTACTTTTGAACAGAGCCCTATGGACCCCTATTCCCTACATAGTGCACTACTTTAGGTCAGAGCACTTATGGACCCCTATTCCCTACATAGTGCATTACTTTAGGTCAGAGCCCTTATGGACCCTGGTCAACAGTCGGAAATATGTTGTACGTAATGTTTTCGCCATGGTTTCCTTTGACCAAAAATGAGCTTCTGGACATCAGAACAGCTATCACTAATCTCGATTTGGATGAGGACTTCTACTTAAGTGAGCCGGTAGCGAAGGACATTTTGATTATCCTGGGCCAGGCCCAAATCTCCGACACTCAGAGAAGGAGGAGGCGGCGCCGCCATAGAGGCCGTCGTGCGGGATTCCTGACAAGACTACGTTGGAGAGTGGATAACCCGTCCTCTACCTTCCGTTCAAATGTCGAACGTGCAATCACTGGAGAATAAACTGGACGAGTTCCGTTCGAGACTATCCTATCAACGTGATCTGAATAACTGTAATATCCTATGTTTCGTGGCTGAACAAGGACATGGAAAATATGAATCTAGCTGGTTTTTCTATACTTCGGCAGGACAGAATGGCAGTGTCGGGAAAGCTCAGGGGAGGGGGTGGGTGTGTCTCTTTGTTAACAACAGCTAGTGCATGATCTCTAATATTAAGGAAGTCTCGAGGTTCTGCTTGCCTGAGTTAGAATACCCCATGAGAAGCTGTAGACCACACTATTTACCAAGAGAGTTTTCATCTATATTCTTCGTAGCTGTCTATTTACCACCACAAACCAATGCTGCCACTAAGACTGCACTATAGGGCCATAAGCAAACAACAAAATGCCCACCCAGAGGCGTTGCACCTCGTGGCCGGTGATTTTAATGCAGGAAAACTGAAATCCGGTTGACCAAATTTCTACCAGCATGTCACCTGTGCAACTAGAGATTTCAAAACTTTGGCTCCCTTTACTCCACACACAGGGACTCGTACAAATCTCTCCCTCGCCCTCTGTTTGGCAAATCTGACCATAACTAAGATTGAATCAACAGGACTGATCAACGAGACTAAAATTGAATCGTACTACACCGTCTCCGACGTTCATCGGATGCGGCAGGGCTTGCAAACTATTACAGACTACAAAGGGAAGCCCAGCCGTGAGCTGCCCAGTGACAACGAGCCTACCAGACGAGCTAAATTTAACTACCGGTCAAAAGATTTAGAACACCTACTCATTCAAGGGTTTTTCTTTATTTTCTTTATGTCCATTGCTCGTGTTTCTTGGCAAGTCTCTTCTTATTATTGGTGTCCTTTAGTAATGGTTTCTTTGCAGCAATTCGACCATGAAGGCCTGATTCCCACAGTCTCCTCTGAACAGTTTGTGTGTCTGTTACTTGATGTAACAGTGTCTGTTACTTGAACTCTGAATCATTTATTTGGGCTGCACTTTCTGAGGCTGGTAACTCTAGGTAGGCCAGTACATCACTGGGGCTGACCTCCCTGCTATCCAGGACATGTATATCAGGCGGCGTGGAAGGAAGGCCCGTAAAATCGTTAGACTCCATAGACTATTCGCTCTGCTTCTGCACGGCAGGCGTTACCGGAGCAACAAGTCTGACACCAGCAGGCTCTTGAACAGCTTCTATCCCCCAGCAATAAGACTCATAAATAGTTAACCAGATCACTACACAGACTATCTGAGTTGACCTTGTATCTTTATTGGACTTTTATTTCATTTACTCTCTATGCACACTGACAGGGCCCTACACACACACACACACACACACACACACACACACACACACACACACACACACACACACACACACACACACACACACACACACACACACACACACACACACACACACACACATACAAACTGCTGCTACTCTGTTTATCTTATGTCCTGTTGCCTAGTCACATATCTACCTCCATCCCTCCAGTAGACATTTATACTGACTCTACACACACACACACACACACACACACACACACACACACACACACACACACACACACACACACACACACACACACACACACACACACACACACACACACACACACTGTCTCTATGCACACTCACAGGGCCCTACACACTCACACACACACTCACTCCATCATCTGCTCACTCACATATAATATACACAGACATTTATACTGACTCTATATACACACACACACACACACACACACATACAAACTGCTGCTACTCTGTTTATCTTATGTCCTGTTGCCTAGTCACATATCTACCTCCATCCCTCCAGTAGACATCTATACTGACTCTATACACACACACACACACACACACACTGTCTCTGTTCACACACACACACACACACACACACACACACACACACACACACACACACACACATACAAACTGCTGCTACTCTGTTTATGTCCTGTTGCCTCGTCACATATCTACCTCCATCCCTCCAGTGTCCATGCACATTGTAAACACGGTACTGAACTGACCCTGTATATAGTATGCTAACTAACTTACTTAATTATTGTATTCTTCATATTTCTTCTTATTTCTCTTGTTGTTTTTCTACTATTACATTGTTATTGAATATTGCGTTGTTGGGTTTTGAGTTGGCATGAAAGGCATTTCACTGTACTTGTACATGTGATGTTAAAACCTGAAACTCGACTCCAGCCACCCAAGTCATAGACTGTTCTCTCTGTATACTGAATCTCCATCACACACACACACACACACACACACACACACACACACACACACACACACACACACACACACACACACACACACACACACACACACACTACATACGCTCACACACATGCATATTGACGCCACACACACACACACACACACACACACACACACACACACACACACACACACACACACACACACACCACATACACTCACACACACACACACATGCATATTGACGCCACACACACATAGACACACTATAACACTCTTCACATACACTGCAGCAACTCTTTGTATTATCTATCCTGATTGGGTAGTACTTCTACCCCAACCTACATGTACATATTTCCTCAACTACCTCGCTCATTGACTCGGCACCGGTACTCCTTGTATATAGCCTCGTTATTGTTATTTTGTGTTACTATTGACTTTTTTCCCCCCTAATTTGCAATTATTCCATTTTTTAAAACTGGGCTCGTAAGTAAGCATTTCACAGTAAAGTCTACACCTGTTGTATTTGGCGCATGTGACAAATAACATTTGATTTGAGCCTCATGTATGTTGCATTACACAGTACATACAGTGGGTATCAAAATTATTCACCCCCCTCTTGAATTTTGTTGCATTACAAAGTGGGATTGAAATGGATTAAATTGAGATTTTCATTTGCCATTGATCTACACAAAATACTCTGTGAAAGTGAAAATAAAATACTGTAAATGTTTACAGATGACAAACAATGAAATAACTCAAATATAGTTGTTGCTTAAAGTATTCACGCCTTTGTTCAGGTATGCCTAAATTAGTTCAGGAGTACGATTTGTCTCAACACATCACATAAGAAGTTACATGGACTTAGTCTGTGTGAAATAATAGGGATGTACATGATTTTTTTTTAAATGACAACCCCTGACTCTGTCCTCCATAAAAATGCAACACCTGTAAAGTCCCTCAGTCAAGTATTGAATTTCAAGCACAGATTCAACTACAATTTTTTTTTTAGGAAAGCCTCATAAAGAAGGGCAGTGATTGGTAGATGGACTCTCTGTGTGAAACGACAGCCTCATAAAGAAGGGCAGTGATTGGTAGATGGGTAACAATAACAAATCAGACATTGAATATGTCTTTAAGCCTGGTCAAGTTAATAATAATAATAATACAGTCCTACTTTAGAACTGAGCTGCAGGACAGGAAGGAAACTGCTCAGCGACGTCACCATTAGGCCATTGGTCATTTTAAAACAACTACGGAGTTGAATGGACGTGATGGGAGATCAACAACATTGTAGTTACTCTGCAAAATTGACCTTAAATGAAAGTGGGAGTGAAAAGAAGAATGCAAATAAACATGTTTTAAAACATGCATCTTGTCTGCAACCAGGCACACAAATTATACCGCATGAAGACATGGCAAAGGCATACATATTTTGGCCTAAATGCAAAGCCTTGTGTTTGAAGCGAGTCCAACACAACACATCGTAACTGCCTCTTCATTTTCAAGCATGGTGGTGGCTGCATCATGGTATGGGTATGCTTTCCATCGGCAATGACAGGGGAGTTTTTCAGGATAAAAAAGAAAGTGACAGTTTTGACTTATGTGCTTGAAAATCTATGGCAAGACTTGAAAAGGTCTTTCTAGCCATGACCCCCAACATCTTCACAGAGCTTGAAGACTTTTGAAAAGAATAATGGATAAATATTGCACAATCCAGGTGTGCAATGCCCTTATAGACCAATTCCATATTAGGATGGTGTTCCTACTGTTGGTATACTCAATGTAGTATATATCTAATATATTAGTGTTTTATTTGACATACATTTTTTTTTGTGTGTGTGTGTAGATCTTTGACACAAAAAAATGACAATCAGAATCAATTTTGATCCGACTTTGTAACACAATAAAATGTGAAGAAATCCAAGGGGGGTGAGTACTTATGAAACCCACTGTACATAAACTTCAAAATCCACTTCACAATACAATAGATTTCATTGTTTATTTACTAGAATGCTATGTTTTCTGGGTGCCCTAAGTATAAGCTATCAGAATTAGTTTGTTTTATACTAGAATGCTATGTTTTCTGGGTACCCTAAGTATAAGCTATCAGAATTAGTTTGTTTTATACTAGAATGCTATGTTTTCTGGGTACCCTAAGTATAAGCTATCAGAATTAGTTTGTTTTATACTAGAATGCTATGTTTTCTGGGTACCCTAAGTATAAGCTATCAGAATTAATTTGTTTTATACTAGAATGCTATGTTTTCTGGGTACCCTAAGTATAAGCTATCAGAATTAGTTTGTTTTATACTAGAATGCTATGTTTTCTGGGTACCCTAAGTATAAGCTATCAGAATTAGTTTGTTTTATACTAGAATGCTATGTTTTCTGGGTACCCTAAGTATAAGCTATCAGAATTAGTTTGTTTTATACTAGAATGCTATGTTTTCTGGGTACCCTAAGTATAAGCTATCAGAATTAGTTTGTTTTATACTAGAATGCTATGTTTTCTGGGTACCCTATCAGTATATACTAGAATGCTATCAGGTAAAGTATAGTAGAATGCTATGTTTTCTGGGTACCCTAAGTATAAGCTATCAGAATTAGTTTGTTTTATACTAGAATGCTATGTTTTCTGGGTACCCTAAGTATAAGCTATCAGAATTAGTTTGTTTTATCCTTCAGCGACAGAGTCGGAGCATTTCCAGTCCACACCCAGACTTCGGTTCTCCAGGCGTATCCCAGTGTCCCCTGCAACGTGGGGAGGCAGCCATGGCAGAGCAGAGACCGTCAGGAACAGCGGTGCCCACACAAGTAAGAAATACAGCTAAAACCAACAATACACTGAGAGCATCCCAAATACACCATCTATACAGCTAAAACCAACAATACACTGAGAGCATCCCAAATACACCATCTATACAGCTAAAAACAACAATACACTGAGAGCATCCCAAATACATCGTCTATACAGCTAAAAACAACAATACACTGAGAGCATCCCAAATACATCGTCTATACAGCTAAAACCAACAATACACTGAGAGCATCCCAAATACACCATCTATACAGCTAAAACCAACAATACACTGAGAGCATCCCAAATACACCATCTATACAGCTAAAAACAACAATACACTGAGAGCATCCCAAATACATCGTCTATACCGCTAAAAACAACAATACACTGAGAGCATCCCAAATACATCATCTATACAGCTAAAAACAACAATACACTGAGAGCATCCCAAATACATCATCTATACAGCTAAAAACAACAATACACTGAGAGCATCCCAAATACACCATCTATACAGCTAAAAACAACAATACACTGAGAGCATCCCAAATACATCATCTATACAGCTAAAAACAACAATACACTGAGAGCATCCCAAATACATCATCTATACAGCTAAAAACAACAATACACTGAGAGCATCCCAAATACATCATCTATACAGCTAAAAACAACAATACACTGAGAGCATCCCAAATACATCATCTATACAGCTAAAAACAACAATACACTGAGAGCATCCCAAATACATCATCTATACAGCTAAAACCAACAATACACTGAGAGCATCCCAAATACATAATCTATACAGCTAAAAACAACAATACACTGAGAGCATCCCAAATACATCATCTATACAGCTAAAAACAACAATACACTGAGAGCATCCCAAATACATCATCTATACAGCTAAAAACAACAATACACGGAGAGCATCCCAAATACATCATATATACAGCTAAAAACAACAATACACTGAGAGCATCCCAAATACATCATATATACAGCTAAAAACCAACAATACACTGAGAGCATCCCAAATACATCATATATACAGCTAAAAACAACAATACACGGAGAGCATCCCAAATACATCATCTATACAGCTAAAAACAACAATACACTGAGAGCATCCCAAATACATCATATATACAACTAAAACCAACAATACACTGAGAGCATCCCAAATACACCATCTATACAGCTAAAACCAACAATACACTGAGAGCATCCCAAATACACCATCTATACAGCTAAAAACAACAATACACTGAGAGCATCCCAAATACATCATATATACAGCTAAAAACAACAATACACGGAGAGCATCCCAAATACATCATATATACAGCTAAAAACCAACAATACACTGAGAGCATCCCAAATACATCATATATACAGCTAAAAACAACAATACACTGAGAGCATCCCAAATACATCATATATACAGCTAAAACCAACAATACACTGAGAGCATCCCAAATACATCATATATACAGCTAAAAACAACAATACACTGAGAGCATCCCAAATACATAATCTATACAGCTAAAAACAACAATACACTGAGAGCATCCCAAATACATAATCTATACAGCTAAAAACAACAATACACTGAGAGCATCCCAAATACATAATCTATACAGCTAAAAACAACAATACACTGAGAGCATCCCAAATACACCATCTAACAGCTAAAACCAACAATACACTGAGAGCATCCCAAATACACCATCTATACAACTAAAACCAACAATACACTGAGAGCATCCCAAATACACCGTCTATACAGCTAAAAACAACAATACACTGAGAGCATCCCAAATACATCATCTATACAGCTAAAAACAACAATACACTGAGAGCATCCCAAATACATCATCTATACAGCTAAAAACCAACAATACACTGAGAGCATCCCAAATACATCATCTATACAGCTAAAAACAACAATACACTGAGAGCATCCCAAATACACCATCTATACAGCTAAAAACAACAATACACTGAGAGCATCCCAAATACATCATCTATACAGCTAAAAACAACAATACACTGAGAGCATCCCAAATACATCATCTATACAGCTAAAAACAACAATACACTGAGAGCATCCCAAATACATCATCTATACAGCTAAAAACAACAATACACTGAGAGCATCCCAAATACATCGCTATCAGCTAAAAACAAAATACACTGAGAGCATCCCAAATACATCATCTATACAGCTAAAACCAACAATACACTGAGAGCATCCCAAATACATCATCTATACAGCTAAAAACAACAATACACTGAGAGCATCCCAAATACACCATCTATACAGCTAAAAACAACAATACACTGAGAGCATCCCAAATACATCATCTATACAGCTAAAAACAACAATACACTGAGAGCATCCCAAATACATCATATATACAGCTAAAACCAACAATACACTGAGAGCATCCCAAATACACCATCTATACAGCTAAAACCAACAATACACTGAGAGCATCCCAAATACACCATCTATACAGCTAAAAACAACAATACACTGAGAGCATCCCAAATACATCATATATACAGCTAAAAACAACAATACACGGAGAGCATCCCAAATACATCATATATACAGCTAAAAACCAACAATACACTGAGAGCATCCCAAATACATCATATATACAGCTAAAAACAACAATACACTGAGAGCATCCCAAATACATCATATATACAGCTAAAACCAACAATACACTGAGAGCATCCCAAATACATCATATATACAGCTAAAAACAACAATACACTGAGAGCATCCCAAATACATAATCTATACAGCTAAAAACAACAATACACTGAGAGCATCCCAAATACATAATCTATACAGCTAAAAACAACAATACACTGAGAGCATCCCAAATACATAATCTATACAGCTAAAAACAACAATACACTGAGAGCATCCCAAATACATAATCTATACAGCTAAAAACAACAATACACTGAGAGCATCCCAAATACACCATCTATACAGCTAAAACCAACAATACACTGAGAGCATCCCAAATACACCATCTATACAACTAAAACCAACAATACACTGAGAGCATCCCAAATACACCGTCTATACAGCTAAAACCAACAATACACTGAGAGCATCCCAAATACATCGTCTATACAGCTAAAAACAACAATACACTGAGAGCATCCCAAATACATCATCTATACAGCTAAAACCAACAATACACTGAGAGCATCCCAAATACACCATCTATACAGCTAAAAACAACAATACACTGAGAGCATCCCAAATACACCATCTATACAGCTAAAAACAACAATACACTGAGAGCATCCCAAATACATCATCTATACAGCTAAAAACAACAATACACTGAGAGCATCCCAAATACATCATCTATACAGCTAAAAACAACAATACACTGAGAGCATCCCAAATACATCATCTATACAGCTAAAAACAACAATACACTGAGAGCATCCCAAATACATCATCTATACAGCTAAAAACAACAATACACTGAGAGCATCCCAAATACATCGTCTATACAGCTAAAAACAACAATACACTGAGAGCATCCCAAATACATCATCTATACAGCTAAAACCAACAATACACTGAGAGCATCCCAAATACATCATCTATACAGCTAAAAACAACAATACACTGAGAGCATCCCAAATACACCATCTATACAGCTAAAAACAACAATACACTGAGAGCATCCCAAATACATCATCTATACAGCTAAAAACAACAATACACTGAGAGCATCCCAAATACATCATCTATACAGCTAAAAACAACAATACACTGAGAGCATCCCAAATACATCATCTATACAGCTAAAAACAACAATACACTGAGAGCATCCCAAATACATCATCTATACAGCTAAAAACAACAATACACTGAGAGCATCCCAAATACATCATCTATACAGCTAAAACCAATACAATACAGCATCCCAAAAACATCTATACAGCTAAAAACAACAATACACTGAGAGCATCCCAAATACATCATCTATATAAAAACAGCTAAAAATCATCTAACAAAAAACAACAATACACTGAGAGCATCCCAAATACATCATATATACAGCTAAAAACAACAATACACTGAGAGCATCCCAAATACATCATATATACAGCTAAAAACCAACAATACACTGAGAGCATCCCAAATACATCATATATACAGCTAAAAACAACAATACACGGAGAGCATCCCAAATACATAATCTATACAGCTAAAAACAACAATACACTGAGAGCATCCCAAATACATCATCTATACAGCTAAAACCAACAATACACTGAGAGCATCCCAAATACACCATCTATACAGCTAAAACCAACAATACACTGAGAGCATCCCAAATACATAATCTATACAGCTAAAAACAACAATACACTGAGAGCATCCCAAATACATAATCTATACAGCTAAAAACAACAATACACTGAGAGCATCCCAAATACATCATCTATACAGCTAAAACCAACAATACACTGAGAGCATCCCAAATACATCATCTATACAGCTAAAACCAACAATACACTGAGAGCATCCCAAATACATAATCTATACAGCTAAAAACCAACAATACACTGAGAGCATCCCAAATACACCATCTATACAGCTAAAAACAACAATACACTGAGAGCATCCCAAATACATCATCTATACAGCTAAAAACAACAATACACTGAGAGCATCCCAAATACATCATCTATACAGCTAAAACCAACAATACACTGAGAGCATCCCAAATACATCATCTATACAGCTAAAACCAACAATACACTGAGAGCATCCCAAATACACCATCTATACAGCTAAAACCAACAATACACTGAGAGCATCCCAAATACATCATCTATACAGCTAAAAACAACAATACACTGAGAGCATCCCAAATACATCATCTATACAGCTAAAAACAACAATACACTGAGAGCATCCCAAATACATCATCTATACAGCTAAAAACAACAATACACTGAGAGCATCCCAAATACATCATCTATACAGCTAAAAACAACAATACACTGAGAGCATCCCAAATACATCATCTATACAGCTAAAAACAACAATACACTGAGAGCATCCCAAATACATCATCTATACAGCTAAAAACAACAATACACTGAGAGCATCCCAAATACATCATCTATACAGCTAAAAACAACAATACACTGAGAGCATCCCAAATACATCATCTATACAGCTAAAAACAACAATACACTGAGAGCATCCCAAATACATCATCTATACAGCTAAAAACAACAATACACTGAGAGCATCCCAAATACATCATCTATACAGCTAAAAACAACAATACACTGAGAGCATCCCAAATACATCATCTATACAGCTAAAAACAACAATACACTGAGAGCATCCCAAATACATCATCTATACAGCTAAAACCAACAATACACTGAGAGCATCCCAAATACACCATCTATACAGCTAAAACCAACAATACACTGAGAGCATCCCAAATACATCATCTATACAGCTAAAAACAACAATACACTGAGAGCATCCCAAATACACCATCTATACAGCTAAAACCAACAATACCACGTAAAGCCGTGTTGACGTTGAGCTTAAAGAAAGAAAGTTTATCAATTTACCTGCTTTTTTTTCTTACCGCTACTTTGGGAAAAATCAAGACTTCAATATCCCTTCTAATGCTTTCTGTATACAAAATATTGAATTACAGCTCAATTTCAGCTATTTCTGATTTTTGTCATTAATCGTGATTTATCTGTATTGTGATTGCAGGGCAGCGTGTCAGTATGTCTGTAGGTGGAGATGGTGGTGATAAACCTGACGGTAGAGGGAGGCAGGACCCTGTGTGTCCACAATGTTCCCCACAGACACACAGCCATGGACACTCTACACGTAAGAGCTTCTCTCTCCGACCGTGTCCCAAATGGCATCCTTTCCACAGTAGTGTACTACGCATTGGGGTCTGGTCAAAAGTAGTACACTACATAGGGAAAAGGGTGCCATTTGGGACACAGTCTGTGGTGTAATGGTGGTTTGTGTGTCACAGTGACAGTCCACTCCTTTCTGCTAACTCTTTATTCTTCTTTCTCTTTTCTTCTGGCTGACAGGACCAGACGGAGGTGGTGGTGACACTGAGCCTGTCCACAGTCACACTGGTCTTCATTCTCGCCACTGTCCTACGTGTGGAAGGTCTCAGACGTACCGGAGCACAAGCACGAAACACGGTGAGCAACAGACATGTCCAAGTTACCATCTACTTCCATTTACTTCCTGTTTTATGTAGTGCTGTATTGCTTTGCCATTTTAATTGACAACAAATGTATACTGATTTTCTTTTATTCGCAGACCGACGGACAGAGAGCGACTCAGGTCCCGCCCACAGAGGCAGCTGGCCAATGAGCTCCCCCCACGGTGATGTGAGAGGCGTGTACTTTGCAGCGCCGCCCCCTCCTGTGCTGGGCAGTGTGCCGCTGGTCCAGTGTGTGCCAGTGTGCCCGCCAGTTCTGTGAGTACCCTGCTCTCTCTCTCTGTCTGGACATGATGAAGTGGCCGTTAGGTCATTCTGCTACAACCCCCCCATCTGTTGCCAACCCTAATGAAAATCCCTCAGCGCTGAGACGCACGATCTTGTGGTATGTGTTTCATTAGTCCATTGTTGATATAATCCCAAAAGGTTTTGAATGTCAGCAATCAAGTTTTCAAGATATATAACTTTCAAAATACAGAAATAGAGCTGGTATGATATGATGTAAAACACAGCACACCTGGTGCAGGAGTTCATCTTTTGGCCAAAATCCTAACTTGAAGATGTCGGTGGTTACATTTTGCATAAATCATCAAATTATTTTATTAGTGTGAATATTTCAATCACAAATCTGTCATGATTTTAGCATTAAAATCCCACTTTCTTCCCCTACGTATTAAAGGTGCACTATGCAGAAATCGCTCCGCCATTTCCTGGCTGCTAAAATTCTTAATAGTTCGCCTAATTTCAGTTTCTGTATAGTGTAGAGAATCATTGTACCATCTAAACCGCTGTGAAATATATTTTCTATAACCACAAATATTGTATTTTCAGCTGTTTGAAGCTGGTGTACAAAACCAAAAGTAAAAGACACAAAAACTAAACGTAAGAACGGAAAGCATAGAAATAGCACACATAGAACAGATCTACCGCTTCTTAGACTTGCTTTCAATGACCGACCTTTAACGCACATGTCTTTGTGAATTTGGTCGCCCAAAAAGTGACACATTGCAGCTTTAAGAGGGGTAGTAAGTGTCGTTAGAAGGGCTGTTGTTGTGATATATACCTGGCTTGTTCCCTGCAGGTACTACTCCAGCCCTGTGATGAATGTAGCTCCATCCCAGCCCCAGCCCATCTACGTGTCTCTGGGTGGGGGTGTGGCCACTGGGGTTAGGGGTCATCATGAGCAGGTCCGAGGTGGAGCTGGCCATTCCCTGTCTGCTGACCAGCGCTCTCTGAGCAGCTCTCTGAACCATGCCATCGAGGCGGCCAGGGGGATGAGGGAGGCCTCTCGACGCATGGCCCGCACCATCGCCACCGGACTGCACCACCAGGAGGCGCTGTCACAGTCCTGCATGTACTGATGGACCAGACCAGACACACACACCGGGGGTTGTGTTCATTAGTGTACACCGTAGCAAAAATGTTTTGCAACTTAAAAGGGAGAACAAGCGTTTCTTATTGGAGACGTTCAGGTACTGGTAGTCCCAACCCGTTTCGGTCTGTTTTCTTCCGTTTGGTGTCGAGTGAACATGACCCTGGCAAGTCTTTGGACCAGCCACTCTGTACTGACATGGACATCTCTAAATGTGAATTTATTGTACTGTGCACCTAGTATAACAGTTCGGTATTTGGGGTAACATGAAGCGAGTTCCTGGGTACAGATCCTGGGGCCTCAAGCCAGTCATTCAGCTGCAGGTTTCTTGGTTTTAGGGAGTGAGGAACTACAGACCCTTGACATCAGTATTTGATCATCACCCAGTGGCTCAGCACTGATAGGAAAGTAGGGTCTACAAACTACTTTATACAGGTTACAGCTTTAGATGAAAGGTGGAGTGGCTATGTTAGATGAAAGGTGGAGTGGCTATGTTAGATGAAAGGTGGAGTGGCTATGTTAGATGAAAGGTGGAGTGGCTATGTTAGATGAAAGGTGGAGTGGCTATGTTCCGATCTCAGGTATCATATAGAAACAACAGTTGTGGGATCTGGCAGCTTAAGTGGACAACAGTTCATCTCGTACTCATAAAAATGCACGAGAATCTGCGTATTAATGATTTACGTTTCGAAATAACGGACATCTGCACATGTTTAGTTTGCTATGAAACCTGGAATTAGTTTTGGACATTTGTTTTGTTACATTTGTACAATGGATGTGAGACAAAGAAATTACATTGCTGCTATGGATCTTCAGATGAGATGAAACTTTCACACATTTTACCCTAATTTATTGATTTTAAATCAGGGTTCCTCAGCTGGCGGCCTGCAGGGTGGTTTCATTTGAAATGATGTTTTCGATCAAACATATCCGCTTGCAGTCTACCATCGATTTGGAATTATATTCCCGACCTTTCGCTCGACAAAAAAGAAATCGTCGCGCGGCTGAATCAAGTTGATGATCCCTGTTCTAAATGGTTTGTTTCAATTTTATTCTTCATCATTTGTGTAATAATGAGTTAATAACGTTAGTAATTGGTCGTATTTTTATAGGTGTCTTAGTTTGTGTTGAACACAAAAATGAGACTTTAGGTATACACATTTCTATGATTTCGGAAATGCAGATTTAAAAAAAAAAAAAAAAAACTTGATTATCAAATGATTTTTTTTAAACTAATATTGTTGTAGCAAAAATATTTTTATTTTTGCTTTGAAGCCAAATAAATGTTGATGGTGAAACAACTAATAGTTATTAAGTAAGGCTGATGTCGGTTGTAACCAGATTGCTACTTTTGGCCATGAACTGCAAGTACAGTATGGATGAGTCACCTGACGCTCACTGTCAGAGGCCCGTCCGTACACACTGAAGTTGTACAAACATTTTGATACATCGCAGCGTTTCTCTGCACAAAGAAATAATAACACAAGCATTGAAGAGACACTACACAATGGATGTATACACTTGTATCACAGCCATCATGTAAAATGTGCTTGTAGATCAGTCGAACAACCTGGGTGTGTATGGGGTCAGAGGTCGTCAGGGTCTAACTGCACAATGTGAACTGTGAGCCGGAAAATGAGAGGGTTAACTCCGATACACTACAGTGAAGAACGGCAGAATTGCAAACAGAGTTACAATGTAGCTACAGTAAGAACGATACACTACAGTGAAGAACGGCAGAATTGCAAACAGGGTTACAATGTAGCTACAGTAAGAACTGAGTCTTTCTCCTTGTAATAATGGAAGCCAATTTATTAGACAGCCTTGGTACATTGGTACACATGAAGTATAGTTTTGTTTCTGCTTCACTCGCAAACATAGAATCCCAATGAGTTAAACAGGTTTAGGACAGACTTACATTTTTTTTAATTAAGATTTTTTTTCTCTCTTGATAAATAACTTTGATATACATGAATTGAATAGACAGAGACCCTCTACAACAGCAACTGTTAACAGGAAACAATTCAAAATCCAATGAAGCGTTTTCATCACGGTAAACCCATCGTGCAATATACAACCTGTTTGGCCAGGAAAGAGAAATAAAAGATAGATATAAAACGCTGAAATGGTGTTAAGTTTTCTTTGCAAAGCCATTCGCCATTGGAAGAGTTGACATTGCACCAGCAGAGAAAAGCTAACGGACAGACAAAAACAAAATATAGATATTAGTTATTTTCCCAGTTTACAGCTAAAGATAAAACATCACAGACACACGTGGCTTCACATTCGTATTGTTTTAAAGGAAATCTTTTACTACTTCACTGTCAGAAACATCAACAGTCAACAGTGAGACACTAAAGACATCCAACGTATGGCATATACACAACACACTACTCCGTGCTTGGCCCGGTTAAACATTTTGATACTAACCAATGATGACTTACACTGAGTGCACAAAACATTAGGAACACCTGCACTTTTCCATGACCGGTGAATCCAGGTGAAAGCTATGATCCCTTATTGATGTCACCTGTTAAATCCACTTCAGATCAGTGTAGATGAAGGGGAGGAGACGGGTTAAAGAAGGATTTTTCATGCTTGAGACATGGGATTGTGTATGTGTGCCATTTAGAGGGTGAATGGGCAAGACAGAAGATTTAAGTGCTTTTGAACCGGGTATGGTAGTAGGTGCCAGGTACACCTGAGTGTCAAGAACTGCAACGCTGCAGGGATTTTTTTCAGCTCAACTGTTTCCTGTGTGTATCAACAATGGTCCAAGAGCATCCAGCCAACTTGGCACGACTGTGGAAGCATTGGAGTCAACGTGGACCAGCATCCCTGTGGAACACTTGACACCTTGTAGAGCCCTGCGCCAACGAATTGAGGCTGTTCTGAGGGCAAAAAGGGATGCAACTGAAAATTAGCACGGCGTCCCTAATGTTTTATACACTCGGTGTATAATGTGACAGGATACAATATTGAAATACAAGCGGCCCTGGATTATTCTGTAAACATCTGCAAGCAATGGCCTTTTTGACACTAAAACGTGAAATCTCTCCGGAGGAAAAGGGTGTGGTGAGTAAATACAGTTTTAGGGCTGGAGGAGGGATGCTTCTAGCATTCTGTAGCTATTTACAGAGTGCCGTTTTTCTCTATCCTCAGACCTAGGGTCAGTCTAGCTGTTTGTCACTGTCTTACTGTGATTGAATGATTTCTCGAGTTGCTTTTGGTTACGGTATTGCCACACTGAAGGATATGCATTAACAGTACGGACAATGTTCAGGCATGCTACTGATACAAACATCTCGACCAGCTAGGATTCTCCCCCCTGATAGGACAGGGATGAGTTATGTTGCATGTTGAGTGATGGGATTTTACTGCATTGACTTTCCTAGGCATCCCTCCTCCACCCACGACCAATAAAAAATCACACCAAGAAGATAAACTGAGGGGAACAAACAGAGAAAACCTCTACCTTTTACACTTTCTAGCAGGATTCATAGCATACAATATTACATTTGGTACTTTCAGTTTCAAATGGCCTTAGTTGATATTTAAACTTATTTTTTATATATTTTTTAAAATACTTTCCGTTATTTGCATCCATTTTAAAATATGAGAATACTTGCAACATGATTTAGATCTGTTTAAATATTTATCTTGTTAATTAACGCTGTCATTGTCAAGATGCATACAGAACGAACGTAGGATCTGGGGAAGGTGACTGGGGGGGCAGGTTAAGGTGAGAAGACTGGAAGGAGATGGATGGGGCTGGGCGATTTTTAGCTTGCCGGTTCCTCGTCTGGTTTGTTCATGGTCTTGAGCTGTTCCAGGAGGGCGGTGGGGGTGAAGACGTGGGTCGATCCTAGAGAGGTGGACAGATACGCAGCAGAGGACACACAAAGACAGAGCATGGTATTAGAGTTGCCCAAACATTAGCTCGCTAGGAAAATGTGTTTTCAGCTCTTGGCTATGAATGCTTTGATGAAAGCACTGTATTCTTGAGGGGGAAAAATGTTGGAAATAAGATAAACATAAGTACAACCAAAAAACTTGAAATCATAGTTGATAGCCAGGATTTAAAGAATGTATTGGTTATCATTATTGGTTATAATACGATGTGTGGGCTATTCACACGTTTTTTTAAAAATCAAAGAAGATTGGTGACTTGTGATCTAGTGCCTGCCAAAAATTCACAAAATTGTATGTCACATGCAATTGGATGGCTTGTGATTGGACAGTGATGTACTGACATCACAGAGCTGGCTTCTGTGAGCTGCAAAGCACTGTTGGTAGGAACCCTGCGACTACACCTATAGGAGGGAGCAGCAAATCAGGTGTAAGTGTGCGCATGTGATCTCAGAAGCTTTTATCGCAGTGCATGCAAACAGTCTAAAAGCAATATGAAAAATCAGGTAACGACAACAGCAGATTTATGTCCAGCCCTTCTCTGATTGGATGACATCAGGGAAGTAATTGTGCCTATGCATGTAAATAAAAACGTGAAATTAAAAGCTAAACAGTAACGGCACCACCAAAATATGAACGAGCTGACTATTTCATAGCTGAAGACACATTTTGGACACAGTATAACTCAGGAGGCATAAGATTGGAGTAAACCAAAACCTTTCTCCATATAGTTTGTCATCGAGTCGGTGAATGTGTTGATGGCTTACCCTCCATCTTGGACAAACCAAGTCTTTTGTTCATAAAGCAAACCGCTGGACCAAAGCTTTGATTTACTCCCCACACCTACTAAGCAGTTGGATTAGTAATATTGTTATTCTTCATCTGTTTGTTTCTGAAGCAAAGCTGAATGTTTGTCATTTTGGCTCACCAAGGCAGACGCTTAGGTTTATCTGTGCTCGGTACAATTCATTTAAAGCTCAGTAAATCTGATTGCTCATGCCAGTTAGGCCTTTCTAGATGTGATATTGACAGCCAATCAGGAGGGCTGGTTTATCCCATCATCAATAGGTACAGGAGAGGAAGAGGCGAGTCCATCTTAAGTTGGGTCACCATGGTGATGCAGGCATCTTGGGTGTATGGGAGGGTGGAGTGGGGTGTAGGTGAGCACTAGTCACAGATCAACTTTGGACTGGCGCCTGGTTCTCTCCTGCCTCTCAGCGTCTGAAACACACAGCTTTGCAGGGCTCTGTCCAGAAACACAGTGAGCCACGTTGCTCCCCAACACCCACTACATGGGTAGGATTATATCCAAACACCAAATAACAGAAACAAACAGTGTGAGTAAATTAACAATGGATATTTTGATCGGGACGGGTTGAATACGGCAGTATATGGTAAAGCCTCCATACTGCACGTGGTGATTGATACCAAATGACCAAAACCAAAAGTTGTTTGAAAAAGATATGGCTTTAGCAGATAAGCAAGAATAAGATGGATGCCCTTTAATGCTGTGTTCAGGGAAACTCACTTAGGTGAAATTTAAACAAATTGTGCAGAATATCGCCACCTTACTTGCAATTAGACAAAATCCCCAAAATAGGCAGTGATGCGGGAATTGCTAATATTGGTGTTTGAAAAATATACCTTAACAAGACTATGTGCTTTTATAATCCTGTCTCTGTGTACCAAAACCCATATTGGTCTACTATTGTTTGACCATACTGTGTAGGCCACATTATGGTGTCGCGACAGGGAAAATATGGAGCTTATATGGCAAACAAAGTGAGGGGGAAATCGTGAAGGCTTTTTATGACGTGTCGCATATTTTCTAGGTGCTAAAGCATATCGAGTGAACATCGCTACATTCCCAGGGTCAGTGTCTGCAGAGAAGCACTGTGTCCGAGTGAAATAGCAGTAGGGAGCTGAAGTTTATTCGTTGACCGAATGGTGTGGAGACCAACATTAGTGTTCTCTGCAGATGACTCCTGGGCCATGTAAGCATGCATGTGATGTCTGGTGGACCGAGAGAGCGTGAGTTGGAGGAGAGGTGGAGGAAGTTGAAAGATTGGGTGCAAAAAATACATCTACGAAAAAAAAATGACAATCCTTCCTTGAAAGCCAACATCAACTCAAGGACCTATCCTGAAAGAAAACCATTCTGTAGCTAGAGGTAATGTTGTAGGCCTATTAGGGAACATTTGAAATGTTCTAATTATTACGAGGCTATTCAAAATCCAATACCAAATCACTAATAATTGTAGGCCAACTGAATGCATTAAATCAAGGTGATTGTCTTGGAGGTGTTATTTACAAAAATAATTATACAGTAATAATAAAGGAATAAAGATGATTCTCGGGGGTAGATTAAATCTGCACCAACAAATGATCAATTCTGGGAAGCAGGTTACGAAACAGTCTGAGAGGGGCGATTTAATCCACCCAGTTGAGATGATGTGGGGGTGGAGGAGGGGGAGGGCAGCAGGGATGGGGTCAGGACGCCTGTATCATGGCCAGCCCACATAGGCTTCACATCCTGAAGGCCCAACAGATAGATACTTCAGCACATGCCCATCTGTCAGCATGACAAGGCCAATCACTATTGGCTGTGGGGGTCACCAATCACACTGTCTTACGCTGTGGGTGATGGCCTGCAGGAGGTGGAGCCTGAGGTGACTGGGCCATGCAGTGAGCCAGGGGCCAGACGGCCATCCCTGAGGGTGGGGCGGAGTTCAAGCAGTAGTGAATGTAGTAAGAGGAGTACGGAGGGAAAGAAAGCCCTTGTGCTGTGGGCGTTCAGAAAGGGCTTCTTTGCGCGGCTGCCTTTACTTTGTCAGAGTGTGATTTTTCTCTCCCTCCCTCCCTCTCTCTTTCTGTCTCACTCGTCTGAGCCTGCGTCTGGCTCCTCAAAGGACACCCTAGTGGACTCTCGGAAGTCAGGGTGCTGCAGGTCCGTTAAGAATTTGATGGGGGTGATGGTGTGGGTGGAACCTGTGGAGGAACAGAGGGCGCTTCACGCTCAATTCTCATCACATGCCACGCCCCCCATGCCACTTTCTCTTTTCTGCCACTTTCTCTGCCATCTCGACAAGAAGGGGTTAAACACACCACTGCACTACTCACACACGGTGAATACTCACATACTGTGAATACTCACACACTGTGAATACTCACACACTGTGAATACTCACATACTGTGAATACTCAGACACTGTGAATACTCAGACACTGTGAATACTCACACACTGTGAATACTCACACACTGTGAATACTCACATACTGTGAATACTCACATACTGTGAATACTCACATACTGTGAATACTCACACACTGTGAATACTCACACACTGTGAATACTCACACACGCACCCACACGCAAACACACGGACACGAAACCCAGACGCACAGAAAAAGACAGGGCACAGCTGCAATTGAAAGACAACAGTGTTTTAGACAGAACAAGACTGAATCCAAAAGCATAGCACAGCAAAAAACAACAGAGAAGACACACCCTTATGACAAGGACTGGCAACATTAAATAAACAGGGAACACACGTCACCCAAAAGGGGTTTACACATATCACAGGGGGGGGTATCTTAGAGAAGTGTTCGTCAGAAACATAACGTTTTCCTCCAGCTAAGTCGCTAGAGCCTTAAGTAAGTCTAGCACTAACAGAATGAGTGTTGATTGCCTCCACAGGCAAACTAGGGTCATGACATAAGCTTACTCTTCAAGAATATTTACTGACTGGGATTCGTGGTGTGGGTACAGTGCCTTGCGAAAGTATTCATCCCCCTTGGCGTTTTTGATATTTTGTTGCACTACAGCCTGTAATTTAAATGGATGTTTATTTGGATTTCATGTAATGTGTATACACAAAATAGTCCAAATTGGTGAAGTGAAAGAAATAACAAACAATTCTGAAGCTGTTAAAGTGGTGCGTGCATATGTATTCACTCCCTTCGCTTTGAAGCTCCTAAATAAGATCTGGTGCAACCAATTACCTTCAGAAGTCACTTAAATAAAGTCCCCCTGTGTGCAATCTAAGTGTCACATAATCTCAGTATAATTACACCTGTTCTGAAATGCCCCAGAGTCTGCAACACCACTAAGCAAGGGGCACCACCAAGCAAGCGGCACCATGAAGACCAAGGTGCTCTCCAAACAGGTCAGGGACAAAGTTGTGCAGAAGTACAGATCAGGGTTGGGTTATAAAAAAATATCAGAAAACTTTGAACATCCCACAGAGCACCATTAAATCCGTTATTAAAAAATTGAAAGAATATGGCACCACAACAAGCCTGCCAAGAGAGAGCCGCCCACCAAAACTCACGGACCAGGCAAGGAGGGCATTAATCAGAGAGGCAACAAAGAGACCAAAGATAACACTGAAGGAGCTGCAAAGCTCCACAGAGGAGATTGGAATATCTGTCCATAGGACCACTTTAAGCTGTATACTCCACAGAGCTGGACATTACAGAAGAGTGGCCAGAAAGAGCCATTGCTTAAAGAAAAAAATAAGAAAACACATTTGGTGTTCACCAAGAGGCATGTGGGAGACTCCCCAAACATATGGAAGATAGTACTCTAGTCAGATGAGACTAAAATGTAGCTTTTTGGCCATCAAGGAAATCGCTATGTCTGACACAAATCCAACACCTCTCATCACCCCGAGAACACCATCCCCAGTGAAGCATGGTGGTGGCAGCATCACGCTGTGGGGATGTTTTTCGGCATGGACTGGGAAACTGGTCAGATTTTAAGGAATGATTGATGCTGCTAAATACAGGGAAACTCTTGAGGGAAACCTGTTTCAGTCTTCCATAGATTTGTGACTGGGACGGAGGTTCGCCTTCCAACAGGACAATGACCGTAAGCATACTGCTAAAGCAACACTCACGTGGTTTAATCACAGTTCCTTTCTATTGGTTTAAAAACCCTGTCAGTTGTTTTCTCTGGAGCAATCTCTCTGTAAATGCCATATGTTTGTAGAGCTCTTGTGTGGTTTAGGATACATGTCACTTTGTCCCCAACTGTGAGTATTGTTTTTGGTAATGGGGTTTGTTTGGTGGGGAAAGGGGGTAACCAGACCGCTCGCCCATGGGCATACACTACCCGTAGATAAACTTTGTTAAATACACTAGTTAGAACTGGGCGGACCACCCACTGTATTTTTGGTTAGTTAGTTAGCTGTGGTTGAAATAGGCGAGTCTAGCTTAAGGTTTTTTTTGGATGCTTTTTGTGTACCCCCATTACCGTGTGTTTACTAATAAACCCTGAGTTTGACGGTGGATGTAAGTTGTCGGGGTTATTGTCGTGGTTATTGTCGTGGTTATTTGTTCTCACTGTTACATTTTCACTATTATAATTTGCGTGAGTTATGTTACGGGTCTCGTTACCATCCTCCCTAGACTGTCGGGCCAAAGGGATTCGTAACACATGACTTAAAGATTGCTGTACACCAGTGGAACCCAACCAACTTGAAGGAGCTGGAGAAGTTTTGCCTTGAAGAATGGGAAAAAAAATCCCAGTGGCTAGATGTGCCAAGCTTATAGAGACAAACCCCAAGAGACTTGCAGCTGAAATTGCTGCAAAAGGTGACTCTACAAAGTATTGACTTTGGGGGGGTGAAGAGTTATGCATGCTCAAGTTGAACTTTTTTTGTCTTATTTCATGTTTGTTTCACAATAAAAATATTTGTAATCTTCAAAGTGGTAGGCATGTTGTGTAAATCAAGTGATACAAACCCCTCCGAAAATCTTTTAATTCCAGCTTGTACGGCAACAAAATAGGGACAATGCAGTGGGGGGTGAATATGGGAGTAAGGAAGCTAATTAAGGTCATATATGCTGTTGTGTGGATAAGCCCGAGTTTTAATGAGGTACGGTCGAGTGCAGTCGGAGGTCAAATGAGAGAAAGATTATCCGGATGAATTCTCTCCTCCTTCTTTATTCACCTGTGGTCAACATAGTGGGAACAGAACACAGTTGCATTGGCACTGATGATGGCAGACACGTTGGCATTTGTGTCCTGCTGACCACAATGAATGGAGACTAGGGCTGTGGCGGCCACGAAATTTCATCAGCCGTTGATTGTCAAAGCAAATAACTGTCGGTCTCACGGTAATTGACCGTTACTTACCAAACACATTTAGCATCTCCTGGCTTCCACACACCTACGAGCCACTGATGCAGAACTTTGGAACATCTGCAGCCTAATAAATCCATGTAATATAGCCTAAACCTTCACAATAAATCCATGTAATATAGCCTAAACCTTCACAATAAATCCATGTAATATAGCCTAAACCTTCACAATAAATCCATGTAATATAGCCTAAACCTTCACAATAAATCCATGTAATATAGCCTAAACCTTTACAATAAATCCATGTAATATAGCCTAAACCTTCACAATAAATCCATGTAATATAGCCTAAACCTTCACAATAAATCCATGTAATATAGCCTAAACCTTCACAATAAATCCATAAATCCATGTAATATAGCCTAAACCTTCACAATAAATCCATGTAATATAGCCTAAACCTTCACAATAAATCCATGTAATATAGCCTAAACCTTCACAATAAATCCATGTAATATAGCCTAAACCTTCACAATAAATCCATGTAATATAGCCTAAACCTTCAAATAAATCCTTCCTAAACAAATAAATCCATGTAATATAGCCTAAACCTTCACAATAAATCCATGTAATATAGCCTAAACCTTCACAATAAATCCATGTAATATAGCCTAAACCTTCACAATAAATCCATGTAATATAGCCTAAACCTTCACAATAAATCCATGTAATATAGCCTAAACCTAGCAATAAATACATGTAATATAGCAAACCTTCACAATAAATCCATGTAATATAGCCTAAACCTTCACAATAAATCCATGTAATATAGCCTAAACCTTCACAATAAATCCATGTAATATAGCCTAAACCTTCACAATAAATCCATGTAATATAGCCCAAACCTTCACAATAAATCCATGTAATATAGCCTAAACCTTCACAATAAATCCATGTAATATAGCCTAAATAAATCCATGTAATATCAAACAATAAATCCATGTAATATAGCCTAAACCTTCACAATAAATCCATGTAATATAGCCTAAACCTTCACAATAAATCCATGTAATATAGCCTAAACCTTCACAATAAATCCATGTAATATAGCCTAAACCTTCACAATAAATCCATGTAATATAGCCTAAACCTTCACAATAAATCCATGTAATATAGCCTAAACCTTCACAATAAATCCATGTAATATAGCCTAAACCTTCACAATAAATCCATGTAATATAGCCTAAACCTTCACAATAAATCCATGTAATATAGCCTAAACCTTCACAATAAATCCATGTAATATAGCCTAAACCTTCACAATAAATCCATGTAATATAGCCTAAACCTTCACAATAAATCCATGTAATATAGCCTAAACCTTCACAATAAATCCATGTAATATAGCCTAATCCTTCACAATAAATCCATGTAATATAGCCTACACCTTCACAATAAATCCATGTAATATAGCCTAAACCTTCACAATAAATCCATGTAATATAGCCTAAACCTTCACAATAAATCCATGTAATATAGCCTAAACCTTCACAATAAATCCATGATTTATTATAGACAGGTCTAAAGAAGAATGATATGAATAAAATGTAGTTTATTTCAGAAGAACAGAATATCATACTCTGAGTTGTCCTTATGTTAGGCCCTGATCTGGCTATGACAATTGGCTGTGGGCTACGCTAGTTCACTTAGCAGACAATTTTTTTCTTAGAATTCCATGGCATTATTTTATAGTATGAAGAATACAACTGAACAAAGCTGAATAAAATAGAAAGGATATTTTCTCCAAACGATTTCCAGTGAGTGTGCACATGCGGCTATTCTGTGTTGAGTGGTTAACAAAGAAATAGGTATCTATATGCTAAATTCACAGTTATTCATGTAACTTTAGTAGCTCTACAAACGTTGGGCTATATGTTTACGTTTGTAATACATTGTAAGGATGCATGATGCGACTCCAATGATTTGAAAAAAGTCACTTGAAACACATGAGCTCTGCTTTATTTTTTGAGCAGGCTGTGCACACTTCATCAGTCTCTCATTCACAATTTGACAAGCACTTGAAAATGTCTGGAATTTTTACAGCGGCATCCCCTTTGTGTGGCCGTAATGCCCCCTAGAAAAATCCATACCTTCTGCAGCCAGTGGCCGTTGTGCCCTTCTCCCTGAGTGCTGCTCGCTCTGAATCACCTCTCACTCACATGGCTCTGCATCACGTGATCGGGTCTTTCTAACAGGCTACAAGTGAAGACAGACACATCCGGGACGCAATTGCGCAGGTCCTTATCCAATTCCGAGGCGCATATTGAAGATATTGGAAGAACTGTCCACATTTACTTTTCGTCAGCCAACAAGATGAGTAGGCCTAACTAACTACAAAAGCACTAGCCTATGTCAATCTACTATCCCCCATAGGACAAAAGTCGACCTATTCTGTGCGAGAAATACATATTCCAAACAGTCTGGGACATTCACAACTGATAGGGTAATATTGTCACCCATCAGACTATTCTTGATTTAATCTTGTCTTTATTATTTTGTATATGTGTGAAATATGTCTGGAAACAGGGGCAGTGGGGAAAAATGCATGTCATCTTTCAGCACTTAAATAGCGAATGGAAGACACTTTTCCCATGGTTCATTTTCATGCCAGCCAGGTAGGCTACACTCCTGTTGTAAATATAAGCAATGTGCTTAATATTAGTAAAGTTGAAAAATAAATATAGTAGGCCTAGTCTATAGAAAGCTGATAGGATCCTCCTCTTTTTCGATTACAGATTTTCCATTACATTTGCATTGATACCAGAGTGATTAGAGGGACAATAGAGTGCTGAGTACCAGGTAGTTAGACAGTTTGGTAGGATACTAATGACCATCAGCAGCATCAGAGCTTGGAGAAGCCTAATTACCGTGACTAAACGATCACGTGGAATTTGTGACTTGTGACCGCCGGTGTGGCGGTAATACGGTCACCGCAACAGCCCTAATGGAGACCAATAACAGAATTAGCCAGTGTACGAGAGTCAGTCAGTTAGAGAAGTACAGCCATTTCCCAATCTACTTCCTAGTCCCCCATCCATAGGCACTTTGTGTAGACCCTGAAAAGAATTGGGTAGGTATAAGCCATTCCACCTAGCCAATCAGAGGGCATGGTGGACATATGACCTATTCAGACTGTTCAGACCTACAACAAGTGGCAGGGGTTATATGTCCATTCGAAACGAGTCTGCATTCTTGCATAAATTAAAGGCAAGTGTGTTAATGTACCAGTAAGATCAGTCTAGGTAAGTGTATTTTCTCTGAGGACTGTTCTGTCACACTCCCTATGGGGGAGTCTCTCCCTAGCCCGTCGGCCTGCGCTCAGTGGCGCCCCCCGGTGTCAGACTCACCAATGATGGCCTCCCACTTCCCGTTGGCCTGCGTGACCTCGTAGGCAGAGCGCATCTCGCTGAAGGACGCGCCTCCGATGATGAAGACCATGACGCGCGGCCCGGTGCGG